>NC_088923.1:427500-705000 GCF_038396675.1 Hydra vulgaris | reverse complement strand
TTGGCTCTAGTGTCAGTGACTCTGCAGGCATTAAAGCCCACAACTTTTGCCTTTCTCAATCCCTAACTCAAATAGTCAACTTTCCAACTCGCTTTCCTGACAACCCGAATCATTTACCTTCTCTACTCGACTTATGTCTTGTTTCTGATCCTAGTCAGTGCTCAGTTTCTCCGCATTCACCCTTAGGTTCTTCTGATCACAGTTTGATCTCTCTAAAACTAATATCTCATTCTTCTTCATCACCTGAATCCCCCTATTACCGAACCTCTTTCAACTACAGTAAAGCTGACTGGGATTCTTTCCGTGACTTTCTTCGTGATGGCCCTTGGGTAGAAATCTTTCAACTTCCTGTCGACAAATGTGCTTCTTACATAACTTTGTGGATTCAGGCTGGCATGGAATCTTTTATTCCCTCTCGACGATTCCAGGTCAAGCCTCACTCTCCTCCATGGTTTTCCTCACACTGTGCTGCTGCGATTGCCAATCGAAACCATTACTTCCATATCTATCAGCAAAACAATTCTCCAGAAAACAGACGTCTGTTTATTACTGCTAGAAACAACTGTAAAAAGGTTTTGTCTAACGCCAAAACCCGCTATTCTCAGGTCATGAAATCTTGTATCTCATCTCAAAAATTAGGCTCTCGTGACTTCTGGAGAATCTTTAATAATATCAATAATAAGGGCAAATCTATAATTCCACCTCTCTTGTATGGTTCAGACTTTGTCACCTCACCTAAAGACAAAGCCGAACTGTTTGCTAAAAACTTTTCATCAATATCATCTCTTGATTCCACTAATTGCGTTCTACCTGATATTGCCAACAAACAGGTTGATCCATTGCTTGACATTCATATCACTCCAGCATCTGTATCTAAAGTGATTTCCTACTTAGACTCTTCTACAGCTTGTGGCCCAGACAACATACCTGTTATTGTCTTGCAGAAGTGTTCTCCGGAGCTGTCGTCTATACTCTCAAAACTATTCAACAAGTGCTTATCAGAGTCTTGTTTTCCAGCCTGCTGGAAAGCCGCATCTGTTATCCCTATCTTCAAAAATTCTGGAGAGCGATCCGATTCATCTAACTACCGTCCCATAAGTCTTCTTCCTATCATAAGCAAGGTTTTTGAATCTTTAATTAACAAACACTTAATTTCTCATCTTGAATCTAATAACTTACTTTCTGACCATCAATATGGATTTCGATCTTCTCGTTCTACAGCTGATTTGCTAACAGTAATAACTGACAGGTTTTATCGTGCATTAGATGAAGGTGGAGAGGTTAAGGCCATCGCTCTTGACATTTCAAAAGCGTTTGATAAAGTTTGGCATGCTGGTCTTCTCCATAAGCTTTCTTCTTATGGTGTATCCGGCAACATCTTCAAGATCATTGAATCCTTCCTTTTCAA
Organism: Hydra vulgaris; assembly: GCF_038396675.1. Lineage (NCBI taxonomy): Eukaryota > Metazoa > Cnidaria > Hydrozoa > Anthoathecata > Hydridae > Hydra > Hydra vulgaris. The sequence goes on along the minus strand of NC_088923.1, from coordinate 703,592 downwards.
TCGTAGCATAAAAGTTGTCCTCGATGGACAACACTCTTCTTCTTATTCTGTAACTTCAGGGGTTCCTCAAGGTTCTATCCTTGGCCCTATACTCTTTTTAATTTACATTAACGATCTTCCAGATATTCTCACATCTAAGGTGGCATTGTTTGCTGATGATACTACCATTTATTCTTGTCGTGATAAGAAACCAACACCCTCTGATTGCTTGGAGGGGGCATTTGAGCTTGAAAAGGATCTCACTTCCGCTACAGCATGGGGCTCACAGTGGCTGGTGAACTTTAATTCAGATAAAACTCAATTTTTTTCAGCCAATCGTTATCGCAATAATTTAGATCTTCCTATATTTATGAACGGTGATGTACTCGATGAGTCACCTACTCTTCATCTTCTAGGATTAACTCTTACTTCCAATCTTTCTTGGAAACCATATATCAAATCGGTTGCAAAATTAGCATCTGCTAAGGTTGCATCTCTTTATCGAGCTCGCCACTTTCTTACTCTGGATTCTATTCTCTATCTCTATAAATCTCAAATCCGGCCTTGTATGGAATACTGTTGCCATATCTGGGGCGGATCTTCTAATGATGCCCTTTCTCTTTTAGACAAGGTGCAAAAACGCATTGTAAACATAGTTGGACCTGCTCTTGCAGCCAACCTTCAACCGTTATCACATCGTCGTAATGTTGCTTCTCTTTCTCTTTTCTACAAATACTATAATGGACACTGCTCTAAAGAGCTAGCGTCTCTTGTGCCATCTACTAAAATTCATTCTCGTGTTACTCGTCATTCAATTAAGTGTCATCCTTTTTCTGTGACTGTTCCTAAGTGCTCCAAAAACGCTTATTCGTCTAATTTTTTTCCTCGAACATCAGCTCTTTGGAATTCGCTTCCTTCATCTTGCTTTCCTGATTCATATAATTTGCAATCTTTTAAGTCGTCCGTCAATCGTTATCTTGCTCTACAATCTTCATCTTTTCTCTTACAGTAACTTCCAACTTTAATTAGTGGCTGCTTGCAGCCTTGTTGGAAGCGAAGATGTTTAAAAAAAAAAAAAAAAAAAAAAGTTCCTTTAAGGGTTCAATAAAGATGGAATTTGCGAGAATTATGTGTAAGTGTAAAAAATACTAACACCAACTTATCCGCTCAATTTAGTTCGGACCACTGTGTGGATATAGAAACAATAATGATGCAAAATAAGTTAAAAAAATTATCGAACCACTTGAATGAGCCGATAAAAAAAAAAGAGCCGATAAGGAGTCGCGTAAAGAAGTACGCGGTTCGGTAAGTTGGTAATAGTTCTTCCATACATACATACATACATAACCGCCGAGAGAAATTTCGGGCCCTGGGGAAGTTTTCTTAACGGGCCCTCAATTTAATAACTTCTTCAAAATTAATTTTCATAGTCATTTCGGCTTCAATAGATAAAAGTCCTAAGTCATTTAATGATTTTGTCTCATTGTTGATCTTAATACATTTTTTATTCTTTTCAACTTGCTTAAAGATCTTTCAACTTGGGCAACTGTCACTGGAGTTGTGCAAAGTAGCCTTATTGCAATTATAATGTTTGAAAACAGCACATCCATTTTGTTTTTTCTAATTTCATTTAACAATTCAACGGGGTGTATTTTGTATATAGGCATCGTTAATTGATTTTAAATGTAGTATTTCATCTCTAAGATGATCATCAATATTATTTTCTTACGTTTTTTGCATTTTCTTGCATTTTTGTGCAAAGAACATCCAGTTTTATTTTTTAATATTTTCCATCTGTGTGGGCTACTACTAAATATATTGTACAATTTTTGTATAGTGCCGAAAAATCTTACAACATGAATACAAGATTTTGCTGCATGAACACCACATAAATTTAAACTATGACATGCACAAGGAGAAAAAATTGCTATTGGATTAATTTGCAAAATGCGAGCTTGTGCATCTTTATACGATCCACTTATGTTAGATCCGTTATCATATCCTTGTGCGAGACGGTCACTTTTAGAAATATTATACCTTTGTAGCGTTTCAAGAATTAAATTAGTAATATCTTCTCCAGTCTTCTTATTGCAGTTAACAAATGCATGAAATCTTTCCATAATTTCAAATTTGTTGGATATAATAGTAACGTACCGTAAAATGAATGTAGTTTGTTCTATATGCGCAGAATCGGGTGTTGCGTCTTCAATAAGGGAATAATACTTCATAGTTTCTCTTTCCTTTAAAATACAAGTTCTCAAGTAATCTGCACAGCATAATATGAATTCATTTTGAATGTTTGGCGATAAGTTATATACTTGCTATCTCTGCTTTTCGATATATGTCTGCTTTACGTTTTTTAAATGTTCTTCTAAAAGCGGATTGTAATGACGTAAAGTTCTAATAATCCTAGAAAATTTCTATTGTTCGAATCTTGAATCAATTGAGTAACACCTCTAAAGGCCAATCCACGCTCTGCAAGAAACAAAATTACATCTAATAATTGTTTTAATAAATCTTTCCATTTCTGTGTCTCATTTTGTAATTGTTTTACTATAAAGCAATCAATTGTGGTATGTTTATAATTATTTTTTTCTAAATTTCTCCACTGGATATAACAAGATTTATGATTACTAGATTTTTCATGGTCACGTATTCAGTCATGTAACTTTTTGTACCCTCTATTAACCTGCCAACCACTTTCTGTAGCAAAAATTGATCTTTGCTCATGAAATTTATAAAATAAACGCCAAGGAAAACAAAACAAAGCATTTTTAGATTTGCTCCAAACTAACCAATCACGAGGAACTATTTCCTTATTTTTTAAACGAAAGTTTAATAAATAGGTAGGGAATTGACAACCGTATTTATCTTCAGGAAATGTTATTGGGTGTTGTTCTGGACCTCTTAGTATGGCATCTTCTACCTTTTTTGGTGTTACATTTACGTTGTTCCAATATTGATGTTGGCACAGTCGGTATACAAAGAAAGTGTCGAAATATCAGATTGAGTGGAAATTCCACCAAATTCCGTTTCATTCCTTGCGCTAATGAGTCCGAATCAATATCTTCATTATCGCAATAGTCATCGTTCTGTGTTTTTGAAGAAATTTTTAACCCAAAATTTTCTTTTGTTCTCATACCTCTAGAACTTTCTTCATTTCTTTTTTGTCGCTCCTTTCGTTTTTCTTATCCAGATTTATGGCGAGAAATCATATTCTGTATGTCAGAAATTAAAACGTAGCTCTTTATACAAAATTTTTAAATAAATAATGCAAATTAAAGTTTACGAATAATAACATTTTTTTAATTATATTAATATTTGAATAATAATATTTTGTATTTAACGTAATTGTGGTATATCAAAAGTTTTAATTTAACACATATATGTTATTTACAAAGTTTACGAATAATAACATTTTTTTAATTCTAATAATATTTGAGTAATAATATTTTGTATTTAATGTAATTGTAATATAACAAAAGTTTTAATTTAACACGTAACGGGTAATGCGGAAGTTATCGGACAAAATAAAAACGTCAATTATTTAAAACTTATTTATAAATAAAAAAGCAAACTACTATTATATTTTTTTTAAATAAAGCATTTGTCTTTTAATAAAAATATATTATTTTTCATATGAAAAAACACCACCATCTGCCATTGATCTCAATTTTGCTCTGACGCCTTTCATATGCGACTGTAAAAAGTTTAAATCAATTTCTTGTAGTTTTAGTTTAATGCGATCAATCAAAACTTGCTCTGTTGAAGCTCGCCAATCTCCCTCGTAAACCTTCTGTGCCAAATGTGCCCAAAAATTTTCAATTGGTCGTGCTTGAGGCATATTTGGGGGATTGGATACGTTATCAACGTAATAGACATATTGGTCCATCCAATTTAGAGAATCTTTAGAATAATGAGAACTTGCTAAATCTGGCCAAAATAAATAGTTAAAGTCTCCATGACACTTGTGAATAAATGGAAGAAGTCATTTTTCTAAACATTCATTAATATAGATTGATGAATTGATCGCTACAGCCTTGGAAGTGCGAAACAATGGCTCGGACATACCACGGTCAGATATGGCTATCCACATTAATAATTTTTTTGGAAATTTCTCTTTTCCTATAATACGAACACTTTCTGGGCATGTCTTTTTTTTGTTTGTGTGTAGTATCCAGAATTTCTAGGCATGTTGTCCCCGGCAAAACAAAAGTATTTTTCGTCATCGATGACTAGAAGAGATTTTGTGTTATAGAGTTGGTTAACTAATTTCCTGCTTCTTTTCTTTGCCTTTATTTGTTGTTCTATAGTGTATTTTGGAGTCTTTTCATGTTTTTTATATTTAATATTCATTTTTTTTAACTGACGACCAATTGTCGATTGATTAGCATCGAATTTAATACCTTTTTTTCTCTGACTGACCCATTTTCTATTGTTTACAAGTCTCATTAATTCACTTTTTTTTCTCTAGTCCAGGATGTCGGACGACCAGGGTACTTTCTATCAGAAAACGATTGAACAGTTTCAAGTCTTTTAAGGTTATCATATATTGTACTTCGACCAAATCATTTTTTTTCAAAATGATTTACGATTTTTTTTTTTTAATATTAGGTTTATTTACAAAAAACATTTTTAATCGCTTTCGAAAAGATTCTCGTTCAGCTGCATTTAACCTCATTTTAAATAATTGTGTTTCAAATAATAAAGTTTATATTTTATAGAACGTTTACGTCTACACATAAAACCACAAAAACTAATTATTATGCTCAAATAATGAAATTAGGATTTGTCCGATAACTTCCGCATCACCCGTTATATTTTATTTACATAACTAAAATTAAAAATATACGCCTACAAAAAACATCAGCAGTGTCTAAAACGAAAATTTTAAAATGCAGCATTAATGAGTCATCAAGTTATGCTATCTTTACAACAGTTAACGTTTTAAAAGAAAATTATCAAATGAAAAGTTAACAACGTCGATCGAAAAAATTCGAATTTTTAATTTTGATTGAAATTCAATTGAAAAAAATTCGATTGAAAAAATTCGAATTTTAATACAGTACAATCTCTCTAATTCGAATCTCCCTAATTCAAAAACCTCCATAATTCGATTAAATGCAAAGTAATGCGTTTAAAAAAAATCAAATTTCGAAATTTTTATTTTTCCCATAAAATTCGATTTAGAAAGATTCTACTGTATTACAAAAGAAAAGTAGCATGAATAAAAAGAAGCATATTTGTTAAAAATCTTAAAGACAAAAAATAAGTGATGAATAAATAAAACTTCATGAAGAAAATATATTTGTACACACCCGGGACCCCGGGAATCTTCCTCGTCTACCCCCCTCCCTCCTCTCGGCAGCCATGCATACATACATACATACATACATACATACATACATACATACATACATGCAGGGCCGGATTAAAGGGGGGGGCAACCGGAGCGCTAGCCCGGGGCCTTCACAAAAGGGGGGCCCCCAAAAATTATGAAAAAAAAGTTCAATGACATGCCTTAAATAAGGGTAACGACAAAAATAGAGGTATAAGTTATTAAATTAAATGTAAGTAATATCTAAAATACAAAGTTTACATAAACTTTATATTAAATATAATAACTTATTATATTTAATATAAAGTTTATGTAAACTTTGTATTTTAGAGATTACTTACATTTAATTTATATATATTAGGTATATTAGCCAAATTCATATCGCGCGGTTTGTAGGGAAAAAAATAAAAATGGTAGCAAATAAAAAACAACAAACTTTCGCACGGTCTATTTGTTTCAATGTAAATGGTTTTGTTTATATCAAATGTTAATCAATTTTATTAAAAATAGTGGTTTAAGTTGAAATTTGTGTCATTTTAGATAAAATTGGTTTAAATTTTTGAAAAATTTTTTTTTTAATGTAAATGGTTTTGTTTATATAAATGTTAAATTTATTTTATCAAAAATTTTTGTTTTACTTTTTAAGTTATATAAGGTCAAAAAAGATCTAATCTTTGAATAAAGTGAAATGCGTACTGTGGCTCAAAGAAACTAGTAAATTAGCACGCATTTAATAGCTTTTATAAGTTATTATCCATATAAAAAGTTCAAAATTTGGGTCAAACTTCTATTGGATAGCATTTATTTTCAAATATGCATTAGGAACAGCTTTAGCATTAGCTGATCATCAACATTTTAAACAGTGATACAGAGTCTCAAAAAAAGACTTCGGTTTTAAAAGTCATATAGGGTTTAGGGATAAAGTCAGGAAGGACATATTGGGTTATGAAATTGTCATATCTCTAATATATATATATATATATATATATATATATATATATATATATATATATATATATATATATATATATATATATATATATACATTTTGGGCAGAGAACTACCTCGTTGTAAAATGGTGATCAAGATACCCTAAAGAAATATTCAATATCACAGAAACAGGAAAAACCTGATGGCTTAACCTTTTTTCGGAAATGTACCCCAAATTTGTTCCTACGAAAAACAACAAATAGTGAAACATGTCAACGTAATGGGTTGTGCTTTTCATCACACACAGGAAAAGTATACTGCTTTATTTGCAAATTGACTGGGTCTAAAAGTATCACTACTAATTTTTCAAGTTCTGGTTTTTGCTATTGGAAACATGCCTCAGTGCGTGTCAGTGAACATGAATCATCTAAAGGCCATCTCGAAGCAATTATAACTTTGGCACAGCGTGGCAAAAAGTCTGGAGGAATTTACCATGAGCTAACAAAGCAGGAATTTGAAATATGTGTGTACTGGAATCAAATACTGCAACATGTAATAAGTACTATAAAGTTTATTGCAGAACGAGGGTTAGCTTTTCGAGGTGATTGTTGGATCACCACACAATGGGAATTATCAAGGAATTTTAGAACTGCTGAGTGAATATGACACTTTTCTTGCTGCTCACATTAAGATGCATGCGAATAAAAGGAAGAGGCCATACCAGTTATCTGTCTTCCACTATTTGTGAAGAAATTATAAATTTAATGGGTTCACAAGTTTTAAAGTACATTTTCTGTTCTATCAAAAAATCAAAGCATTTCTCGGTATTTGTTGATTCTACACCAGATGAGGCTCATATTGATCAGTTAACTATTACAATTCGTTACATGGACATGGAAAAGTTAATACCGAATGAGAGATTCCTAACTTTTATCCCTAATACAGGTCACACTGGCCGTGAAATGACAGAGGCATTATTAAAATATCTTGAATCCAATGGAATCAGTTTGCATGACTGTCGAGGTCAATCATATGACAATGCTAACATGAGCGGTAAATAGTGCGGAATGCAAGCTTTGATAAAGGAAAAAAATGACCTATGCATTTATTTCCCATGTTGTGCACATTCGCTGAATTTAGTTGGTAAGGCAGCAGCAAATACATGTTTAGCAGCAGTGAAATTCTTTGGCTTTGTTCAAGAAGTGCACGTCTTTTTCACAGCATCACCTTCACGTTACCAAATCCTAACAGAAGCGAAATTGTGCTATATTAATTGTTTTGGAATGAGATATTGGAGCGAATCAATGCCACAAACAAGATACTCCAGTGTCCTGAAATGGTATTGCAGTCTGCAGTAGATGCCCTTACTTCACTGAAAGCATTCGTGGAATCAAAACGAGAATGTTTTGCTCAATATGTAGAACGTGCAAAGAAATTATCTGGTTCAACTGAATATTCCCAAGCTCAACGTCCTCAGTGGAATAGAAATGTTCGCCTCAATCCATTGGTTTATGAAACTGGAGATAAGGTTCAGCAATCCCCAAGTTATCAGTTTCGCACAACAAGTTTTATCCCAGTGATTGAACAATTTAATGTCTCACTTAAAGACAGAATAAATGCTTACAAGAATGTATGTGAGTATTTTGGCTTTCTGAATTGCCTTGATGAAATGAAACCAAACAAAATAATGGTGTCTGCGAACAATTTGGTTAACAAGTACAACCCTGACCTTGAAGAAAGTCTCGGAAACAAGCTTGTTCAATTTTCAGCCCTTCTAAAGCTTTATATAGATGACTATGATGCTAATGCAAATGTGTCCAAAGAACTTTTCTTTTATAAAATTTTAAATGCGAATAACTTCATCTCAAGTTTTCGAAATGTAGAAGTCCTATTAAGGATGTGCTTGCTTGAAAATCTTTCTCGAGGGCCCCCACAAATTTCAGTGCCCCAGGGCTACAGAATTGTTTAATCCGGACCTGCATACATGCATACATACATTCATACATTCAAACAAACATACATACAAACTAAGCCACTGCACCGTGGGCCAGAATTCACTTTTACAGTGGGACAAAATTCATAACTAATTTAATAAAAGGGCTATAATCACTAAAACTAGCATGAGTACTAATATCAAGTCTGCGCTTTTTACGTAGGTAAAAAAATTTTATTTCGTTGCTATGGATACCTTTATTCTGCTTAGCAATAACCTGTTTTTGGTATTTGCAGATATTTTACGAGTGCTATATTCACTAAATTTGGCATGAGTTCTAATATGAGATCACATTACTTATGTGATAAATTTTTATTATTTAGTTGCTATGGATACTTATTGCTTAGTTACCAGATACTTTCCTTAGTTACAAAGGGGTAAATTGATTTTTTATAAATTTTATTGGATTTTCGACCCACCTGTATTGAATAACAATTAAGTATTTAGGTAAAAAATGATTTAGCAATATTAAAAACAAAAAATCGTGGAAGAAAACATTGTCAACATAAAATTATACCTAAAATTATAAAAAAATAATATTGTTTGAAGATTATAAAATTGTAATAATTGTAAAACATCTGCAGAAAACTTTTTATGATTTGTTAAGTGTAATTTTAATTAACGCAGTGATGGAATAACAGAATCACTGGAAATTAAGAGTCTATTGATTTGATCAATATTTGTTCCTCTACTGTCTGTTTTTCGGCTGAATTTTTCGCGATAAGATTTGAAGTGTTTACTTGACCTTCTTCTGACATAAGTTCGATGGATAATGTACGGCTTTTAATTATGTGATGCCCATGTATCAGTGCTTTATGAACTGATTGAGTCATGTAACATCATGGATAAAGGGACGCATATAGTCTAACAGTGTCGAAACAATAATCTGTCTATTTCCTTTCCTAAAGAGAGTATTACCAAGATAATGTAAAGTCTGAATAAAAAGTTTTGATATTTTTATAAATGCTTTGACCAGTAGCATTATCAAAACCTTACACGTGAGTGTCATTGCTTTTATTGTTTTTTCGTTCAATATTGAGTGTCTCAGCACAGGCTCCTGAAGTGCACAGATTCTTTGCAAAGTATGAATCATTTAATCTTTTAAATGAACTGAAGCCAAACTGTTATATTTTCAGAATAACATTTCAATTTTTTTTTTTTTTTTTATTTTTTAATTTTATTTTCGTCATTTTACACATTTTACAATGTTATCTATAAAATTTAAACAAATATATATAATTACAAGCTGACTGGGGCAAGTAGAAGTCAAAATGACTTATCATCATCCCTTTGTGAAATACAAAAAAATACAATTAAATTTTACATCTTCCAATATTATATAAAAGAGTGAAATTAATAAGTTTAAAAAATAATAAAAATTTGGTTAGAAATTTTAGAAGGTTAAAAAAGAACTTAAAGTTAAAAGATGAACTTAAAGTTAAAAAAAGAACTTAAAGTTAAAAAAAGAACTTAAAGTTAAAAAAAGAACTTAAAGTTAAAAAAAGAAGAAATTTAAGAAAAAGTTAAAATATAAAATAACAAATAAAAAATTACAAATTTGTACATATTCGTATACATATTAAAGACAATAAACAAAAAAAACAAAAAAAATTCGCTTCATATGCATATGCATAATTAATACAATATTAAAATTAAATAAAGTACATAAAAAATTAAAAATACAAAATTATTTCAATTTTTTTTAAAAAAATGAGAGAATGTACGTAATGTTTAAATTTAGTAAGTGTTTTTTTATAGTTCTTTTAAATGTAGCAATAGATATTTTTTTCATATTTTCGTCAAGAACCGAATTCCACAAGCGTGGTCCCCCGCATATAGTCGAAAAGAAAGATTTTTTGAGTGATGTTAGTGGGATGTAGTAATTACTCATTGAATGTCTTGTTTCATATTTATGATTAATTCGAGTAAAAAAATATTTTGGAATCATTTCATTTTGAAGTTTAAACATAAATAACAAGTTATGTATATATTTAGTTTGTATACATTTAGAGCATTTATTTCCTTGAGTAAATTTATTTCCTTGAGTAGTTTGCATCCCTGACCTCATTGTAAGCGGGGTAGATGTTATTTTTTTTCAAAGCTCCGCTTTTAATCAATTTATATGAATCTTTTGTCAGGCTGGCATCAATTATTAAAGCCAGTGCTTTGTCTGCTAAATAACTACTTGCTTTATCTGTAATTAAAATATTTAAAACGTCCTTTTGTGCAATAACAATAGATTCATCTCTTAGTTTTTTACTAGCAGTATAAAATAAGGATGAATGAGATTCAAGTATATCAGATGCACACCATTTTTTAGTTTTAGTATAACTATCATCAAACGTAGCTGGTTTTCGACCACGTCTACTTGCAGTTGGTTCATTGTCTTTTTACTGACAACTATGTGTTAATTAGCCAGTTCACAAACTTCTTTTCAAAATTTTTGAATAGTTTGCAAATTTCTTCAGTAATATTTTGTTTTAAAATACTAAGATTGTTCTTTTGGAGAAAATTATGAATGTAAAAGTTTAATAAAACCATATCTTAATAATTCTTTTAACAAATATTTTGTATTTTAAAGGTTAATATTGTAGCATATATGACGCGTAGGGTACTATATTCTTGTTGGTAATTAAGTTACTACAAATGTTAGTAGTTAAAATTAAAATAATTAAATTACTGTTAGTGATAGTAATTGAATTACTAACACTAACAGTAAGGTATCCGTAGCAACAAAAAAAATTAACCTCATAAGAATTGTGAATCTTATTTTAATACATACGCCCAATATTGTGTACTTAGCGCAAATAAAATACTGTAAAAATAACGTTAATCTAAAAATGGATTGTTGCTATGCAAAATTAACTACCATAGCAATCAAGTTAAAACATAAATAAAATCTGAACGGGGATTTAAGGGGACGACCAATCACTGAAAACTCGATTGAAGCATCATATAGTTCAAATAAATATAAGACAGCACATGGCAAATTGTGGTAATTATTAGTTATAGTGCGGCAAAAAATATATTTCTTAGAGATTTTTTTTTAATCTGTGACTTTCAACGTATAACTGAGATAACATGCCATGACAAATTTTATTTCCCACAATTGTTTTTCTTATCTCTAAATACTCCAAAATAGCATGTACAAATTATATATATATATATATATATATATATAATATATTTATTATATATATATATATATATTAATTATATATATATATATATATTAATTATATATATATATATATATATATATATATATATATATATATATATATATATATATATATATATATATATATATATATATATATATATATATATATATATATATATATATATTTATATATTTAATTTTTTTAATTTCAATATTCAAATGCTCGGAGTCCTGGTAAATAAGAGATTTAATAAAAATAAATTACCAGTAAATTTCTCCTAATATATATAGATACTAAAACTATATAAGTTTTTACGATTAGACAACAAAAATTTTTCCCATTTTGTCCAACTACTGGCTCATTGTGCACTGCCATGTATGAAATATAACTTCGCTCAGTTTGCAGTTTAGCTGCAGTTTATGTTATTGCATTAGCGATGTAGGGAAAGAAGTAAAAATGGTAACTTTGTCATTAAAAAAAATCAACTAAACAATACAGTCGCTGCTGCTACTAGTTCCTAATTCATCATGAGTAAAAACGTAAATGATTAAAAACGATAAAAAAAGAGTGATATGTGGTACTTTCGAGGAATTGCGAAACAAAATGTAAATGTATTTACGTTATTTAAAACTACAAAATAAACTGAAGCCTTAATAGGCTTGAATATTGTTGTTGAATAGCAAACATTTTGTTTTTAATGAAGTCTCACTTAAAATATCTAAAATTAAAGCTGAATGGTCATCAAACAAGATATTTTGCGATAAGAAAATTAGTGAAGATGTTATATACAGATATTGTAAGGGAGCTGCGGACTTCTTGAAAAAGCATAAAGAATGCAACAAAGTTAAAGTAGTTACCTGGTTAAATGTTGCATGCATTACATCTACGAGCATAAAATTATATTGTGCCTACTTGAGATCAATTGTTTTACTTTTTCATTGATTTAATCCTGAAATAGAACATTGCAGTTGTCCTGTTAGTTCTGGTAAGTTGTGTACTTTCTCTTACATTTTACTTTTGTGTTTTTTAAAACACAATAATGATAAAATACTAACTGCAATGAAAACTATAAAAGAAAAGATATAGGCTCTATTTTGCACAGAACAGTTACAAAGTGTAACCATTTTTTAAATTTAGCAGAGTCCTAAAAAATAAATAAAGAGATGACATAATTGCTATAGCAGATCCAGAACTAAATTATTTTTAAAAAGATATATCTTTAATTGTTTAAAAATTGAAACACTTTTTAAAAATGACTGTTCAGCTGTAACGTGTTTATTTTGTACTAATGAAATCGAAATTTGAACGCAAATTATGTCTGTCAACACTTACATTATAAATAGTCACAAAGAACTGTCTTTTATCAGACAATATCTATTTACAGAAGATTCAAATAATAATAATACTTGAGGAAAAATTACACTTTTAAAATTAATACCGAAAGTGCTACTAATATCATTCTAAAAAACACTGAAAATACTGATGTACAAACACTTTTAACGGTTTAAAAGGCATAACATATTTCTCATTAATATAGAGCGTTTTGATACTGGCATTGTAAATATTGACCTTAGTAACCGGATGGCTCCAAAACGATGTGGTATTAATTACATAAACATAGAACAAACACAAAATAGTGGCGTGATTACAGAAAACATAAAATTACAGCTGGTTGACTATCTAATTTACTTGGTTTTTTTTGAAAACTTTTAAAGTTTTATATTATATTGGAACGCTTTTGAAAATAAGACCAGACTTCTACACCAGGCCTAGGCCATTTAGAAAATATTCAAAAAGGTAAAATATTTGAAAACTTCTTTCTAAAACTAAAGTTGAAAAATGCTTATACTTTATTAGCCTAATTAACAACAAATATAGTTGTAGCCCTTATAAAGATATGTGACCCTTACAGAAGAAGTTTGTTAGACTAGAAAACTCAAAACTGTGTTGATTGTGTTGGGCCATAAAAAACAAGTTGAAAATTTTCATCCATGTTACTCAACCTGTAACTGGTTCAATGCCAGTTTTAGGTAGAATGTGCAGATGCAAAACGTTATGTTTTTTAATCATACCAGTACATCAAACATTTGCATTTTTAAACAAATTAATACCTTATTAGTCATTGTTGAAGAATCAGTAAATTCAATACATGGTTGGAAGAAAATGAAAAACTAAAATTATTTTGAAATCAAGTTTTGCAATCTAATTTTTTTATGTTAAAAGTCAAGTTTGGCAATCTGGTTTTGTTATGTAAAAACCATTAAGAAAATTTATAAAAAACTTAAAGTTTATTCCCATTTAAATTTTTTCGAGATATAAGCAATTGAAACATTTTGAAAATTGTAATTTTGAACTTTTATATATGAAGGGTTCCTTTTATAATTTTTATAACTATAATCTTCTCTTTGCTGAATTGTATTTTTGTTTCAGCATATCACTTTGTTTTTATGATTGATTCAAGTTTTATTTTAGCTAGTCAGTTTTTTTAAATCTTTTTTCATATTGTTTAACAGGAACAATAATGTCTGGCAAAATGTTTGTATTTTATCTCCCTTTTCATAAACTTGTTTTAAACAACTTTATATAGGTTTTTCGTACTTTCTGATCTTGGTAAACGATAGTGTTTTGAGTAGACTATTCGAATCTTTTGATTTAAAATTATTATAAAGCAAAACCACAATACTATTGAAGCGTTTTAAAAATCTAGCCAGAAAAAGTGTAAGTATTAGAATGAAGGACACTTGCTTTTTATTTTTTATTATCAAACTGAGAAGCTACCATTTTCATTTTTTTCCCTCCGTCGTAAACAGAAGTATGCGGACCGCGTTTAATGAATTTGGCAAATAAATATTAATTAACTGCCGCAAAAAAAAATTTAAAAGGTGGTAGCCCTATAAAAATGATAAAAAAAAGATTTTTTTGAAAAAAAAATTTATTAATAAAACAGCATCATGTATACCGCTACTTTCATTCCCAAAAAAATTAAGTCACCTATCATATCTTTTATGTCAGTTTTGATAACTTTTTAGACTATCTATATTTGGAAATTTACATAGCAACGCCTTTAGTTACCGTTCAAAATGATTATGGTCTAATATATCCCTTCATGTAGTTCTTTTAACTCTTTTTTTTCAGGTAAAACATCCACTTTGCTCTACTCAAATATAGTTCTAAAAATTATATTTTAAAACTACAAACAGCATGTGGAAGTTACATTGAAATTCATTATATAGTAGTCATACTTTTATAGCTTTATATCTATGTTTACTATTTTATTTAGTGCATCCTTTACGTATTTAGTAGTATATGCATGTGTGTCTTTATACATATAGATAATATTTTTTAGATATTGCCAAATAAACAAAATTCCATAGATAAAAAAAGAGAAAGTGGAATGGTGCAATTGCAAATAAAAAAAATATTGGGGATTCATCTGTTCTTGGTACTTGTTCAAGTCAAAGGAAATTAAATATGAATAATGAAATGTCTGCATCTATAGTAAAAAATCCTCTTGATAATGACTTTTTTATGTTGGTACATTTTGCAATGCTTCAAAATATATTTTGTGAATTAATGTGTCCGAATTGTGGTAGTAACATCATATTATATGACGAAAACTTAAAACGGCGAGGGTATTCACACTTTATTAGTGTCAAATGTTTCAATTGTGACTGGATTAAAACCTTTTATAATTCTCCTGAAACAAAACCAAAGGAAATTAAAAAGATTCAGGGTCGCAGAGCCTTTGACATAAATGTACGAGCTGTTGTCGCATTTCGTGAAATTGGATGTGGTTTTAGTGCTATGGATACCTTTTCTTCGGTAATGAATTCAAAATGTTTTACTAAAGGTCCATTCATCCAACTTAATAAAGTTGTTAAAGATTGTTACAAAAAAGTAGCTGAGTTTGGTATGAAAACTGCTGCTGGAGAGGTTGTCCATATTGACACTGTTAGTGATATATCATGCACTCGTATTTCTGTTGATGGGACGTGGCAGAAACGCAGCCATTCTGCACTGCATGGAGTAGTAACAGCTATTTCAGGTGACAAGTGTCTAGATGTGGAAATAAAGTCAAGACATTGCTTTGGTTGCAAAATGTGGGAAAACAAGCATGATACCTCTGATTACCAAATTTGGAAACTTAACCACATCTACAAAATTAGTTATACAAAATCCTCAGGCGCAATGGAATCAGCTGGTGCTGTTGACATTTTTTCCCGATCATAACTAAATTATGGTCTGATTTATAAAGAAGATTTGGGAGATGGAGACACCAGTTTGTTTAATGATGTTCTAAAATCTAATCCATATAAAGATCATCATGTAACCCTAATCAAACTCGAGTGTGTTGGTCACGTACAGAAGCGCCTTGGGACTCGTTTGCGCAATCTTATGAAATCAAATAAAAATACTAAAACACCTTTACCTGGTTAGGGAAAACTTACCAACAAGTGCATTGGCTCTATGAAAAAGTATTATGGTTTGGCCGTTCGTAATAGTATTGGAAATTTGTATGCTATGAAGATGGCAATATTATCGATCCTTTTTCATTTCACAGACCTTTTGATTGTCATAAATTTTGCCCACGAAATGCTGGAAGTTGATGCTAGTATTGGTCAAAAGAAAATAAGTCATATAGGTCACTAAATTCAATTCCTATGCGGATAAAAAATCTCATCTTTACAACTTTTAAGGCTTTAATGGAAGATGAGCGATTGGAAAAGTGTATGCATGGCAAAACACAAAATGCAAACGAGGCTTTGAATGCAATCATATGGCCTCGTGTACCAAAATCTATATTTGTTGGAAAAGAAACCATAGAAATGGGTACCTATTCAGCTGTAATACATTTTAATAATGCCATACATTTTAAGAATGTCATATGTCATAAATATCATATGTCATAAATGTGTCATATGTCATAAATGTCAAATATGTCATTTGTCTTAAATGTCATACATTTTAATAATGTCATACAATTTAATATTCAGCTTTCATACATTTTAATAATGAACGGAATCCTTGGCATATTAGAATATTTCGGAACAGGAACAGTTTCGCACCAAATTGCAAAGAAACTGGATAAATCACGTGAAAAAGGCATGACCAAAAAAACTACTGACAATGTAAAAAAGCGAAGAAAATCCATCAGAGCAAAGCAGAAGGGTTACTGTGACATTTTAAAAGAAAAAGAACCCATAGACTCTTATGCAACAGGAAATTATTAGGATTTAAAAAAAATATTTGTTGAGATTTTTACTTTTTAAACTTTCTTTTGTATTTTTCTCAGCATCGCGTTTTGAATGTTTCTTGAAAACTTAAAAGATGATAACTTATTATTGGATAAAGTATTTGCTTTCAAATTTTCAGGATATGTTCACATGAAATATACACTCCATTTTTCCGTCAGAATTTTTATGAATCACTCTTAATTTTGATTTATAGACCTAAACGTTTCAAATCATACCGCAAAACTATTGAAAATTGATAGGCTCATCCAAAAAAGTTAATAACTTTTTTAATATTCTGATTTAGGAAAAATCTGACGGTTAAATGGAGTATCTAGGTGTACTGCAGAATGTTCTAAAATTTATTTGAAAACAGATAAAGACAAACTGACTTAAAGCATTTTGAAATGTGATCAATTTCGCTGATTTTATGACACTTTTTCCCCTATTATAGATCAACCAAATGTAATTTTTTTTTTTTTTTTGAGTCAACCTAATTCTCTCCAAGAAACTCTATAAACACTTAAATAGTTCGAGGCAATACATGTTCTGACGCTGGTGTGGATGATTGTTTGTTTTTAAAATAAGGGTAGGTTGTTTTCTTTACCAGTCAAAAAAAGACATTTAGATCAAGAGATATGGAAGTTTGGAGTAAGTTATACACTACGTATGTTAGGCCGCACCTGGAATTCGCTATTCCGGTATGGTGTCCTTACTTAAAAGGTGACATCAAAGAAATCGAAAAAAAATTCAGCGCAAAGCAACAAAAGTACCTCATGATTTAATAGGATTACCTTACGCTGAAAGGTGTTGTCGGCTCAATTTTATAACTTTGGAAACTCGCAGGAGACGTGGCAACTTAATCCAACAGTTTAAGCTAGAAAACGGTTTTGAGAGTATCAATTGGCATAATCCACCAATTCGCAGATCATCTTCCAATGTCCTAATGCGTGAATTCACATATAATAATGCTCGTCACAATTTTTTTACAAATCGTATTGTCAATGATTGGAATAACTTGCCGTCAGCATGCAAAAAGGTTCCGTCAGTTAACACATTTAAGAATAGAATTGACAAGTATTTTTTTTCTCCAGCTGCAAACAGTACATCTTTTACTGAAGAAGAGCTACACGTTTATTAATTAATTCGTGCTTTAGCAGCTACAAATATTGGCTTTTTAGATACTATTTGTCATAGATGTAAACTTGAATTATATGAAAGCATATAAATATATATTAAATATACATATATGTATATATATATATATATATATATATATATATATATATATATATATATATATATATATATATACATATATATATATGCATACATATATATATGTATACATATATATATATATACATACATATATATATATATATATATATATATATATATATATATATATATATATATATATATATATATATATATATAAATATATATATATATATATATATATATATATATATATATATATATATATATATATATATATATATATATATATATATATATATATATATATATATATATATATATATATATATATATATATATATATATATATATATATATATATATATATATATATATATATATATCAGGGATGCAAAGTCCCAAAAGGACTCTGGCTTTATATCTCTACTTTTTCCAAGTCTGTGATGTTCAGAAGCACTAAATGTGTTTGATGACTTATGATCTGCTATAAGAAAAAAATTCATGATTTAATGACTTGAAACTTATTGCTTTTGATCCTGGAGTACCAGAGACTAATCGTTAATAACAGGAATGGCTCCCTATTTTGATTGGACGAAAAAAGATTGTTTTCCTTAGTCCGAAAAACAATTTTTTCTCGTTGCCGTATTTAAAAAAAGTTTATGCCTTTGTATGGATATACATATATAATATATGTACAATATAAATGCGATAGAACTCGTTACTAGATTCTAGTATCTAATACGCAATAACGATGGTGAGTTTTAGTACAGTTTTATTTCATTAAAGATAATGCAATTTTTCTTCTTCTAAAAGACATAACTTTTGTTTAGGCATCTGCTAGCTTGTCTTCAAACAAGTTAAAGCTTAATCACCTTACGATCAACAATTATAATCGACATAATGCTTGCGAGTCACAGAAACAGTTTATTAAATCTGTTCAAGATTATTCTATCAAAACACGCCAGTCTCCTGTGGAGACTGGCGTGTTTTGAGAAAACATTTTCTGGCACAGATTTAAATGCAGGTTGCCACTGGACACTTGCAGTTTATAATAGTATTGAAGGTAATTTTTACTATGGAGATTCTTTAGGAGGACAGCTCAAGATGATTTTTTAACTAAAGTTGAATTATTAATCAGAAAATTGTATCACATAAGCGAAAGCTTTAATATCACTTATTGTCATGATCCAAAGACACACATGAATGGAGTTAAAAAATGCAGTTCTTTTTGCAAAGAAAATTATCCCATGCAGACATGTGGAAATATTTGTGGAGTTATTACCATAATAGTATGTGCAATCTCTTGCTTAAATATGACTACTTTAACTGTATGATAAATAATGGTCAAATAGAGAACAATAATTACAATTTTCTAAAAGACCCTACTAAATATTCTAAATATTTAAGATTAGTTTTAATGTCATGGTTTATCTCAAAAGAAATAAATCTTGATTTTGTTGTTCCTACCACTATTGTGCGTGAAGTTTCCACCAGTTTTGAAGTATGTGATGCTGATTCTGATGAAGATGCCATATATACAAATGTTTTCGAATCCAACATAAATAAAAAGAATATGGCCAATGTAAAAAATACCAATTTTTTATCTTTAAAATGCGCAATTTGCACTATCTCTTTCACCCAAAAAAAAAAACATGCTGCGGCATATGAAAAATAAACACAAATCATTTGATGAAGCACAAGAAAATATTCAATCAGGAAATCTTTTTGTCTTCAATGTAAGCGATTTAAATGTAGGCGAATTAAGGATTTAAGAAAACATTTATCTGCAGTTCATTTTTATACCTTTCTGAAAGAAAAATTATCGTTTGCTAATTATCGAGGTAATGCTTTAATGTTTTTAAAAGTAAATAATGTTTTATTTAAATATAGTTTAGAGTAAAAGTGCCATTTATTTTGCATACAAATTTTTGTATTCTTGCTTTATTATTTTTTTAATAGGTTAGTAATTATGCGTTGTGAAAATGATTTTGAATTTGTAATAATTTCAAACATAATTACTAACATGAATAGGTTCTAAAAAATATTTATTGCTTATGTTTTAGTCCAGTTCCTCTTGATGTTATGAATTTTTTTTATATAAGTTGTTACACAATGATAATTGTTTTCAAATTCATTTTCTCCTTTTTTTGTCTTGTAGTGATTATTTGATTTTTGTAAATAATTTTTTAGAATTTGAAATGTGGAAATCAGATATTGAAAGTAATAATGCAACACAATATGTTTTACCTTCTGGTGAAAAGATTGATAAAGATGGTAGGAAAGTATCATACTATCAATGCTACAGAAGTGGATTTTATAAATGCATTGCGAAGAAAAGACTAGTTAAAAGTAGTGGTATGTATCAAGTAAATAGCGATATTTAGAAGAAGAAAAATATTTGTATTTGCCACAAATTTTAATTTATTAGCATTGTTTATCTAATTACTGTTATAAGACTTAATTCAGTGACCACTTTCTTATTAAATTTTTGTTAAATACATTATTTATTTCAAACAATATTAGAACACCTAATGTAAATATCTAAAAACTCTTAAACATGTTTAGTTTTTGTGTGCTATAGGTCACTTTGTTTTAAAAATCTTTTAAAATTATACAGATGATGATTATCTTTACTATATTTAGAGTTTTATGTATTATATATATATGATATACAAATATTATTTTAATCTATACCCAATAGTAGGCACGCAACGTTTTACTCACGTTTCAATCACGTTTATTTTAGGTGACTTTGTCCAGGTTACTATTTTACGTGAAAGTTACGTGCCAAAATATTGCGCCTAACGAAACTATTTTTATTCTTAATAAAAACCTGTGATAAGAAATATGAAATAATATTTTTTATTATATTATTCATTTTTTTATAGTTTAGTTTTTGTATTCATTATATTAGTTATAATTATTTTACTGTTATGATAATATAATTAATTTTTATTGTAGTTTAATCATAGTTAAATATAAAATAAATATAAATATAAAAATAAAAATAACACAAAAATCAGTTTTAATTCAAGATCATAAACAAAAAATACCAAATAACTATGAAAATAAAATAAACAAAATAAAAACAAACTTCATGAAAGTTATTATAATTAATTATTTTTAAAAAAGTTTTTCAAAAAGCACAAATAATTAATAGAGTTATCACTTAATGATGACCGCATTTTTGTGACAAATAGACCAGCAGCAGAAAAAGCTCTTTCAGATTCAACCGAAGTCGATGGGATGGTCATCAAAGCATTAAATAATTTGTTCCAAATTACTGCCGTGCGCTATTCCGGTTATTTCGAAAATATTCATTTCTTTTATGATGTTTTTAACATCATAGGAAATGTATTCTGCATTCTCGATTCGCGTTACATTCAAAATTGCATCATCCAATTTCTGTTGGAGGTTAGAAGACCTAGTAAAGTGAATTGGCTCTTCCAACATTAAAGCACCAGCCTCATCATCACTACTATTAATTATTTCTTCGATATCAGCAGAAGTACTTCTTACGCGCCAGTACTTCCGAATCCGAAATAAAAAGTTTAGCAAATAATTTCTTAGCTGTAGAATATAATGCAGATTTAGAAAGGCAGATGTCATTACCGAATCTATTTCCGATGGATATTGATAATTTTTCGGATTATTTAAATATTTTACTAAACCAACTAAATTTTTATTCCGTCGTTCGACTACTCTCTGTCGCACAGATTGAAGCATTTTAGAAGAAAAACTATTTTTATTCTTGCTCAAGTCATCCAGTATGAATAATAATACACCCTCTGATTCAAGTAGTGTGGCGTTTCTTCGGCCAAGTCTTTCAATGCCAATTTTTAGTGGTTGCAACGCCGTTATTACAACGTTAATGAGTAAATATTCTTGCTCCGAAATGTTGTCAATATTAAGAGTTCGCAATTTTAAGTCCATTAAGACTTTCAATATGCAAGTTTTTAAGGCAATAAATCGTTCGAGCATTGCAAGAAGGCTGTTCCACCTTGTTTTTACATCCAGTATCAACTTAAGTTCTTTATTGTACTCAATTCTAACGTATTTTTGGAGAATTTCATTTTTAAGTGATGATTTACGAAACATTCGCATCATTTTTTGGACTTTCTGAATTATTTGAGCAATACTAACATTATCTTGTAGCTCATCATTGAATTCTACGTTTCTTAAATTAAATAAATCGCCGTATTGACTTGATTGACAATCAAATGAAGTTACATACTCACTGTCGATCTCTTCATTCTCGTTCTCACTCTCATCATCTTCACTATTATTGTCTTCTTCCAGATTTTGACTATCAAATTCGTTATGCTCACTATCTGATGCATCTAAAATTCTAGCTTTTTTGTAGAGAACATCACAAACTGATAAATGCAGACCATGTGCATAACATAATTGGTGCTCAATACCGCTTAATCTTCCAAATTTTTTCATAACTGATGCACCGTCAGTTACACTAGAAACTATATGGTTCTTTGTAGATAAATTAAATTCCGATAATTTAGTTTCAACCATATCAACTATTTTTTCCGCAGGAAGTGCACCGAATATTCTAATCATGCCCAGGTTCCAAAACTTAGTTAAGGAATGCACATTTATATTCATATAGCGACGGTTTTTTAACGAAGTGTATTCGTCCATCGAAATAGAGAATCTTGCGCCATCTGAAATTAGCATAGTCATTTCCTTAATCACAACTTGTTTTGCTAAATGGTATTGGCTTTTTACCATACTCATAACATGTGAAGGGTTTTTAGGTAATATCATACCTTTATCAGATAAAGTTTTTCTTATATATTCGGATTTTGTAATGCTATTAATAGAAAATCCATCGACGGCAGCCATCTTTGAAACAATTTCTTCAATAGATTTCTCTTTTACAAACGAAGTGATTTTACGTTGGACATTTCCTAATTTAAAAGCTGTGTTTTCTTCATGTGGTCTTATCTTATTAACTTCAATTTCAATTTCCTTGTGAACATTTTTTAAATGACGAAGAAGTCCACTTGTAGAGAATCCTTTACACATTATTGTTGCTTTGCATTTATTGCAAATAGCTGATTCTGTTTTTTTTTCGCGTGTAAAATATTTCCAAGCTTTTGATCTACTTTCACTTGCCATGATAGGGTTATCTAATTTGATATTTTACATTATAGCAATGAAAAATGAATTGAATACTGCATTATAAAAAGTTTGTTATAAAAAATTTAACAACTTACAATTTGCTTTCTGATCCTGAAAGTTCGATTAAATCAATAAATCAAGGCCAATAAATCAATTAATTCTATCTAGCAAATATATAAACCTAAACGAAAGTTTATCATATATTATGTTTTTTAATTAAGCGAAAATCCCGGGAAATTTGGGTCGAAATCCCAGGGATCCGGGATAATTACTACCGGGAAAACGGGATCACGGGATCCCGTTTGAGAAGCCCTATCTTTAAGGTGACTTCGTCCAGGTTACAATTTTACTTGATTGAAGCATGAAAGTTACGTTGCCAAAATATTGTGTATTTTGGAACTTTTTTTATTCTCAATAAAAACCTATGATTAGAAACTTGGAAAGATATTCTTTATTTTATTTACTATTTTTTTATAATATAGTTTCAGGAATTATTTTTTTTGGGATATTCCCGGAATACCGGATATTTTTCTGAAATTTATCTTTTTCCAAATATCCGAAAAGTTTTCCATACATGCAAGTTAAAGTATATATTATTGTCATCAACTTGGCTGAATGCAAAATTAAGGGAAAAATTAGGGGGAAAATATTCTGAATTTTTTCAGAATATACCACAAACAATTTTACGGAATTTTTTAAATATAATGATTATATGAAATATATAGTTTATATATTCATTATTGTAATTACTTTTTATTATCTTTTATAATAATATAATTATTTTGCATTGTAGTTTTGTAATAATAAAAAAAGTATCAGGGTATAAGATATTTCAGGGTTTAAGATATATCAGGGTATAAGATATCTTTTATAACATCGCAATGCATTTTTGACAAAAATGAAATATGTCACATATATAATATTTTATCTAAACATATTATATTATTTTATATCAATTTTTTGTCAATTTAGGTTTAATAAATATATTAAAAAGCTAGTTCAAAATCGTGTAACGTTATGGCAGATAATTCTCATATTGCAACATGCAAAAGATCAAACCCTAATATCAAGGTATACTTTTTTTCTACCCTATAATATAATATTTTAGACTGTCAAATTTGTCGATGTAATTAATTTAATAATAAATAAATTATTATAGCTTTTTTATTATTAAATTTATTAAACTACATGACAAATGATAAGTTCTGTATAAATAATTATTGACTAGGGAAGATCCAATGGTATTGTTTGTATTGCCTAGAAATATCATTCTGTAGTAAGACACAATAACCTTTTAACTTTTAAAGTTTGAGAAAATTCACTTTTCCCTCTCTTTGTCTTCTTTTGTGATCGCACCCTGTAGCAAGAATTTAATTTAGTTCATATCTTGTTGGAGAATGTAACTTGGTTCTGAGTTGAATTTTTAATACTCGGTATTTATTGGTGACCTAATTTGACAATACTTTATTATACATACTAGTCTGTAATATATATATAATTAGGGGTAGATAAGGCACCTTAGCCGTGGTGAATGTTTCCACAGCAAAAGGAGCCTCAAGGTGAAAATCTCACCATAGGTAGGAAAATCATTATAAAATCCCCACTATAATATTGTGAGGTTATGTGGTAACTATTACATTTTTTTAAATTGTTATAATTTTTCTGTGTGCATTCTAAAATTACATTTAATGTTCAAAACTTTGTAGATTACTCATTTAAAGCAACTTCGTGGGCTGTAACCTTTCATCTAGTGAGTTAATGTATGAACAAGTTAATGCAGAAACAAGTGCAAATATAGAAGAAGATGGAAAACAAAGAAAACAAATTATTTAATCAGATGTTATCACATAAGGTGAGTACAGGTCTTTTTCTAATCACGCCCATCAGTTATTAACTTTATATATAGATATATTTATCTATAGACAGATTTTTGATATAGATATATTAGATAAACAATATTTTTTTAGACTTGTATTTTTTATTTTGTACTTCTTTTTTTTATTATCTGTCGACTTTTTTGTTATGTCTTTTTTTATTAAATTCTTATTTATTTTTTAGCAATAAGAGTATAAAATTAGAAGGCAAATGACTTTTTTTATTTTTCTACATTGTATGTAGTATTGTTTTCTTAAAATTATTTAATGATTTTAATAAAAGAAAACAACTAGAAAATCTTGTTGCCAAAATGGTTGGCAACTTACCAAGTAAGATTTGTTTTAAAAGTTTGTGATTTAAGATAGTTATTAAATAACCATATTATTATTTAAGATTTTATTCGTTTCTTTCAGCTAAATCTAATTCATACAATAAAGTTTGATGCGTACTCTTATCGGAGAATATATCGACTGATTCGTTAGATTAAGTTTAAAGTGCGTGTTTTTTGTGGATCGAAGTGTGCTCTTCGTAAGTTGCAGATCTATGACTTTGTACTTATTACTTATTGGATATAAGGAGGATATTTTAGCAGAAAATTGCAGCTTTTCTACAAATTCAAAATGTTTATGTCAAGAACTAATATACTGACTAATAAAACCATGTAATTTAATACGTATTAAATATTTCCTCCGACGATGAGTTTTTCTTTACACGAATCCAAACACTTCGTTTTTATAAAGCATAATTATTACTTAAATATTACGTGCCAAAATTAACGTAAAAAGCACGTCTTCAACATTCATGGGGACCAAAAAGTTACCTAAATATCACGTGCCAAAAGTAACGTGAAAACACGTCCATAAATCACGTGAATTGGTCATTTCATGGGGAACAAAAAGTCACCTAAATGTCACGTGCCAAAATAACGTGAAATTCACGTTTTTGTAGCATCTCGCTGTGCCTACTGGGTATGATCTCAAATATCTACTTAATAGGTACTCGAAAAATTGCTAAAAATTGCACGTCCACACTTAAAGTTACCCAAACCGTAGATGGACATGTTATTGTTAATGCTTGTTATTCACACTATGGACATAAAAATGAAATTCAACATATTCTCAATCAAGTTTTCAAAGGCAAGAAATTGCAAGCAAACTTAAAATGGGTGTAACCAAAAATAGAATCCTAGATGATATTAGAGATGAAACAAGTTGTGTTCAATCCAGGTTACGTTTAACCCAGCGTCAAAATATCAAAAACCTAGAGAAAGCATTCAACATTATTTCTATACAACTTCATGCCAATGATCAAGACAGTGTTGCAATTTGGCTAAAAGAATGGCAAATGAAGGGAAATAGTCCTGTTTTATATTATAAACTACAGGGTGAGTTAGATACATGTTATACATTTAAAGAATCAGACTTTATAATTATAATGCAAACAGAACAACAACAAAAAAATGCTGCAACAGTTTGGAAAAATGGTGTTTTATTGATTCTACGCATGGCACAAATGCATATGATTTTCTCATTATACTGCTGATTTACTAACGGTAATAACCAATTGGTTTTATTGCGCACAAGATAGATACAAAGCGGTTAAGCTTACTGCTTTAAAATTTTTAATGCTTTTGCTAAAAAAGCGAGTTGGGACCCATCACTTAAAAAAATTCCTATGGTATATCATATCCAAGGTACTCTTAGCACGGTCGAAAAAGTTTTTCAAATTGGCATGTCTAGAACATTTGCGAACATGTAAATCACGATGTCGCATGCATTGTTTGTTTCTGCATTCAGATGGTTTTTCATATGTAAATTTAAAAAACTGATGAGCTAATTTTAACTTTATTTTGTAACTGTGTTTTTAAAAATAAAAAAATAAATTTGTTGTACACAAATTTTCTTTTTATCATTTTTCATACAACTTTTAGAAGTTATGCAATCCAAAGCATTGTTGAAATCAGGATTGCTGATTTTTTTTTGTTCAGTAATTAGAACAGTTAATACCTTGATTTGAAAAATTCACTAATAATAATTTTATTACATTATTTATGATTTTTATTTTTTTAAACCTGAAAAATAAACTTTTCTTGGAATAATGCAAATAATTACAAAACTAAATGTCAATTTAATTTTTCGGTTAACTAATAAATACAAAGTCTAATGTAGTTTTTTGATATGGGGTCGTCCATAAAATACGTCACAATTTTTGACCGTTTTTAACCCTCCTCCCCCTCCCCCACCTTCTCAAAATCGTAACACTTTAGAAGCAAGTTTTGTACGAGTCATCACAAAACCACCAAACCCCCTGCCCCTTATAGCGTAAAGTAATTTGTGGACAACCCCTAATCATTTCATTGAAAAAAAAAAAATATTCATAACGGGCTATAATCTTTTTTTTTTTATTTACACTTTGCCGATCAAAAAAAAAATTTCATCGTCAGTTTTAAAAAAAATAATTACATGACCGGGGCTAGAAGAAGACAAATTTAGTCTTATCATTAAGCCCCAACCAATGAGTCATTACTAGACAAACTATAGTTTGACAATAAAATAAAGTTTCAATGTATATATCTCTGATATATACTATAAAAGAAAATTTAAATATATCGCATATCGTTTAAAATTTATAGTTTTTCAAAAAATAAGATATAACAATTGCTTTGTAAAATAAAAGAAACAAAATTTATTAAAAAATTAAATGACAAAAATAACATTTAAGAATTGGTTTGAAAAATAAGAAGATATGATTTTATATAAAAGCATTTTATTGGTAGAGCATTTTATAGTTTAACTTATTTAATTATATTTATAATACTTTTCATTGCCAATTAAGTAAAAGCAAATAAACAGTATAAAATAAAAGTAAAAGATTATTAAATAACGCAAAAATAAAAAATAAATTTCTCAAAAAGAAGATTATCATTTAAAATGATAAAAATATATGTACAATTATTGATTAATTATGTATTAATAATCTAAAGTAATTAATTAACTATTAATTATTGATTTCTAATATAAAGAAGTTTTATTAGAAAAAATTTATATCATTTTTAGTTAACAAAAGTAATTGCTTAAGTTTTGTTTTGAATTGGTTTAGAGAATAATTAGTTTTCATTTCATTACTTAATATTATGTTCCACAACTTTGGTCCTCGGTTTACAATAGAGAATTTAGTAGCGGAATAATAAGTTTTGGGTTGAATGTAGTTGTATTTTGAAAATCTAGTAGGGTATATGTGATTTATTTTTTTCAAAAATTGAATAAAATAAGATTGGTAATATATTTTTATCAAGTTTGAAAATGAAAATAAGAACTTGATAGAGGTTTAGTTTATATCAGGGTTAGGGTATTTGGAGATTAGGACATTTAGGATATTGAGTTCATTAAATAGTGTTTGTGTGTGTGAGAAGCGATCTACGTTTGAAATTATCCTTATAGCCTGTTTTTGTTTGCTAAGCAATTTTTTTATTTTGCGTCACGTTAGTGCTACACCAAGCAATGTTCGCATAACTTAAGTAGCAATAAATAAAAGAAAAGTAAATGTTTTTTAAACAAGATTGATCCAATAACTGCTTTGCTTTGTACATTATACCTAAATTTTTCCGAGATATTTTATCTTCAACTACACCTATATGTTCCCTCCAGGTTACATTTTCGTCTAGAAACACGCCTAAAAACTTTATTGATTGCTCTCTCTTTACTAATTGATTGTCAATAAAAAGGTCCGGAAGTTCTAAGGGAATATCTGATTTTTTATGTAGGCGATGGAATAAAGTGTATTTTGTTTTAGTAATATTTTAAAGATAATCAAGGTTAAAAATTTTGATATCAACTTTTTTTCTAGTTGATGGAAGTTGAAAATGCACTTTTTAATTTTTTCCTTACAATTCGTGAATATTAAAAAAGCAACAAGAATTTAATTTTCGTTAGCATTTTAACATAAAAATAAATTGCAGAAAAAATAAATTCATTCGAGTAACAAACACTTGCATGCACACAGCATGCAATTTTTGACATTGTTTTTATGGCAATCGCTTCTGACTCACTAGTAACCAGAGCAATTAATATTTTCACTTTACCTTAATTTTAGTGTTTTTCTGCAGTATAATATATGACAAAACAAATTTTCTTATTTTGGCAACTCTAAACTTTGAAAGCGCATGGGCAAAGCGCACTTTATAGGACTTTCAGCATTCTCTCATGTAACTTTATTAAAAAAATCACACTTTTTTGAAATGGGCTAAACTTGATATATATTGCATTGACAAATTAACTTCTTATTTACAAAGAATTAATGAAAGAGACACGTGGAATGTATGCACTACACTTTTTTATAGAAGTAATTTTTTAGACAGTTGAATAATTCTAAATTTAACAGAGATTTTTTTTGGTAAAAGACTTTTTACCAAACAGTTTTTTTAAGATCAAGATTTACTAAATCGTGACTCTAATAAGGTGTTTAATGTAATCACAAACATTACTCTGATTGATGTGACGTGCAGCAAATCTTCACCATCTGCATCTTAGACTTCATGTATAACTGTTTGGGGTGACTCTACAGATTTAATTATCATTTACTTTTGAATTTTACTTTGTATAGCCTTCTAAAAGATAAACATATAAAGAATACATAAAAATTGGCAACACCTTTGTAAAATTTTATACAAGCTTAACACAAACACACAAGTCTATAAAAAAAAAAAAATGAAAATAGATGTTTGCTCTATAGTTATAAATACTCTCGAGTCCTAGATAAAAAAAAAGGGGGGACGTTTGTTAATTTTTGGGAAATTTCCACCCACCATAAGCTTAATAAGACACCCCTCCCCCCTCTAAAATTCCCACCCATAGATACTGAAAGAATTTTTATTTAGTATAAAAATAACAACAGACCTAATTAGCATATTGTTTAACATGATCACAATCAATAATATGACAGCTTTTAATTTTCAATTAGCTCACTCTATTGTGTTATTGGTGTTTTTTATAAGTTTTTTCAGAAAAAAAAGTGTGTTTAAGATAAAGCTGATAAAGTAACAACAATTATATTATTGAAGTAGGTTTCCTGGTTCAAAAAAGTAAAAGCTGTATACAAAGGTAATTTAATTTAGTGAAGTAGAATCAGAGCTATTAATAGAGCTCTGAGTCTCCTATTGCTTGTTAACGTTGAAAAAGTGCCATGAGAGAGTTTGTGCGATGGGTTTAATGATATTCAGATGTTAAAAAAGTTGTCATGACTACGTATGAAAATATCACAACATAAATGAAAACAAAAGAGTGTTAGTTTGAAAGTAAAGGTTGGTGTGCAGCATTGTTCAGTGATACACCCTAGGTTTTTATAACCGTCTTGTAATCTATTTGTAAAGAGTTTAGACTTATTTTAGCATAAAAACTAATTTATCTAGTTGAAGGAATTAATATATAGTGTTGAAAAGTTTCAGTGTTGAAAAGATGGAATTGAAACAAAAGAGCTAAGGATTAACATGATAAAGACATTAGTCATCCAGTTAAGAATGACCAAGCAAAAATATCTGGGAAATGGGCTTGTGGGGTGTTACATTTTGGAAGGCTACATTTTGTGAGCAATGAGCTCATAAAAAAATGTATTTCAACTGCTTTATACACAAGGAGCATTTATTAATTTTCAGAAAATTTTCCCACTCACCCAGAGCTTTTTAAGACCCTCTCCTTTTTTACTTTTTAACCAGACACATTGGTTTTGTAAAAGATTTCTGGTGCAGGTAAACTCATAAATTAGGAGATTACAAAACAAAGTTGAAGGCCAAACAACATAATACTATTTAGAGTATCAGAAAGTAACGTTACCTCATTAGATAAATCATACCAAAAAGATTAGTAATTTTGTATTCAAATATTTACTATAACTACTTCACATATTGTTAAGAAAAATATAATTAAAGTGATCCAGCTTGGTGAAAAAAGACAATATTGTAACATTGTTCAAGACCATTGTTGGTAAAACTAGTAAATTATTGTCAAAAAAACTTTGTAATAAAGAATCTGAGTAAATTTGCAGATGCTAAGATATAAATCAATCAAAGAGCTTCATAATTTGACAATAAAAGAAAACAAAGATCTTTGAAATTCTAGTAGCTGAGGCAAAGGAATAACAGCAAAAAAAATGTAGGGGAACAAATAATTGTGGTAAGACAGATCAGAATAAATGAAAACTGAATTCAAGCAAAAATTGTATAGTGTAGACACATTATTGGAATAACTTCGAGTTGAGCTATAGAAAACTCTATAGAACTCTTAACTTAAATGTCACTAGTTGTCATTAGTTGAACAATAATATTTTATGAAGCTAACAAATTTGAAAATAAACTAAAATTATCATTTTAGTAAGATGTCATATATATATATATATATATATATATATATATATATATATATATATATATATATATATATATATATATATATATATATATATATATATATATATATATATATATATTTAAGGTTTTTCTGAAATGACCCGCTCATTTGTTTTATCGCTACGCCGCTTAAGCCGAACGTGCTTTTTTATTGTAACTAAATTAGCTCAATATTGTTTCTAGTTTTGATTTAAATGATTCTATTTAAATAATTGCCTAATGAAGCAAGATAATTTTTTGTAGCGCTCTTTATTCAGAGTTATAAACTTATGTTTACTTAAAGGTGGTGGTAGTGTAATAATTTTCAAGGCAGTTGCCCCTCAAGTTTAAATTGGGTGAGTCGTTCGTAAAGTTAACGAGACATTACATAAGAAGTACAGTGTAAGTCCGGTAAATTATTTTTACGGATTATATATTATTATTTAAATTATACGTACGGATTAAATTATCTTAACAAAGTTTGCCACCAGACCAGTCCGGTATAATATTAAAAAAAATACTTTTCAAGATGCTTTGTCAAATTTGTATTTTTAATGCTTTTAATAATTTTTTTTAAATTAAAGGCTAATTTTCAAAAATAATAATATACAAAAATAACAAAAGAAAAAAGCCAGGTTTATTTTCACAAAATAAATTTTTTCTTAATAGAAATAATATAACCAGACTAAATTATATATAATAAAATAATACGGGTTGCAATATTAAGTTGATTTCTGGATTTACAATAACACAATCGAAAAAAAGAAAGTTTAAAAAAAAGGTAAAAATAAGAGCAACAACTTGCTATTTAAAACGAAACTACTTAAGTATAAGCATTATAATTGTCTGTTTCTTAAGTACCTTCAACCATAACATGAAGAAGACAAACAGATGCTGATTGCGACTGTCGAGGTGGTAGATGAACTGCAAAAATTTAAAAATAAAATCACTTTTTTCAAAATAATTTGTAAAATATCAATATATTAGTTGAAACACTTAAAGACTTTAAATAAACGTTACATACCCTCTTCAATTAATGACCCAGACCGATAAGGACTTCTAAGCAGCAATTTTATCAAGAAAACATTGCAACTAATATTACCTTGTATAAAAAGCAATGAGAACGGTTTCAAGAAATTTTCTGCAGCATTAATCAAAAAAAATTTTTAAACTAACGTTCAGTTAGTAGCTAAATAAGAGTTCATGGCATGTAATAACTTTAAAATCCATCGCATTGTTCTAAAAATATGAGCTAGCTAAAATAAACATAAACTAGTTATGCACTACTACATTTGAAACAAAAACGATTATATTATTTTCAAAAAACACAAAAAAGCAAGACACTTTTTGTGTTATTTTTTGGTGCCCATATCAGGCCAAGGTTATCATAACAGCTCCATGTATGTTTAAAATATATAATCTAATTAATAATACTACAAATAAAAGTATTAGTAATACAAATAAAATTTCGTGTTGAAATAGGAATATAAAAAACACCCTAAAATCCTTATTAAATGGTCTTTAGTCATGAAAAGTGGAGAATTTAAAAGTTAAAAGTCATCAACAGCACAAAGAATCGTAGTAGTTCAATAAATACTTAGTTAAAATTGTAGCAAAAATCAACAAATTTTATACAATGTTGTAAGAGTCTGTGAATGCAGAAGACAGGTTCTTGCATTGTAAGTCTAAGTGCAAGGCAAAACAAGATGTATACAAAGTTCAATCAAACAAACAGAAGGTATAAAATGAATGGAGAATTCAGAGTTGTGAAGCAAATAGTTACAAAATATATAGATTTTGTTAAAGGGTGTAGAAAAGGGCTAGATGGAAAAATATATACAAATAAAGTTTAAGTAAAAACAAGTTGGATGGCTCATTTTGAAAAATTGCTAAATGAAGAGTTTAAAATGATCAAGGAAGGCGAATAAGATTAGAGGACCAGAAGATAACAAGCTGTGAAGGAAAATGAAGGATATTCAAAAGGTTCAGTTAGACAAGGCTGATAATCCTTCCACTGAATTGAGGTAGGTTTTGAAAGCTTCAGGGATGTGGATGTTCATTATGTGTTAGATCTTTGCAATAAAATTGTTAAAATATAAATCCGGAATGATTTGAAGCATAAAATCAAGCCATGGCTGTTCTAATTATTAAATTTTAAAGGTTGGCAATCATATCGTGCTTGGAAAACTTTTTCACTGTTGTAAAGAACAACTGCAAAAAAGATGTTGGATAAAAAAAATTAATGTTGGATGGTAAAGATTTGTAAATGTAGGGTGGTTTATATCAAGTAATAAACCTGCTTGAACAAGTGATGAAGGTTTTAGACAGAACTATTACAAGAACATAAAACAATGTAAGAAGCAGTGTGTGTACAGTAGCGTGCAAAAGTTTAGAAACACCAACTTTTTTTAAATTTTTACTGCATAACTTTTCACAAACCTTCATAAATAAGCTGAAATTTTTACCTAATGTGCTCTATATTATTTCAATTTAAAATACAAACCAAAAAAGTTTTAAATTGAAAATTTAATTAACTTTTAATTGTTTTTTTGAAAAAACTTCCACGCAAAAGTAAAGACACAGTATCATACCCCGCAAATAAATCATGTTTTTGTAAACAAAAGCAAAATTTAAGGTCAAAATATTGGTGAAATTTAATAACTTAATTACTTTGAGATAATTCAAAGGTATTAAAATATAACAAATTGCCAAAATAATGGTAGAATTTTATAATACAATTACTTTGCAATATTTTAAAAGCATCAGAAAAGCTAAGGAAGTTTCAAAGGAAATAAAGGAATTAATTATAAAAGCTGTGGGAAATAAAATGACTTACAGGCAGATTTCTGAACTTTACAATGTTTCTAAACAAGGAATAAGTCACACTATGAAAAGATTTTGTCTGCGCAAAACTATTGAAAGCAAAACTTGCTCTGGAAGACCCAAAGTTACAACTGAAAAGTCTGATAGATTATCAGTAAGGTATTCCAAAATAATACTCGCAAGTCTGCTGTCTAACTTAATGCAATTTCATTGCACAAACTGTAGCGTCAATACAACTAAACGTCAATTACAACAAAATAATCTCTATGGCCGTTGTCCAGTTAAGATATTGCAAATACCTGCAAGAAATTTAAAAACCAGAACAAAATTTGCAAAAGATCATATTAGATGGTCAGTTAATGACTGGTCAAAAGTCTTTTTTTTTTTGATGAATCAAAGTTTATGCTATAAAGTAGTGACAGAATTAAGTATGTTAGGGGCCCAGTAGGAGACAAATTAATCCAAAATATCAGTTACCCACTGTTAATCATGGAGTAGGAAATGTTATGGTTTGGGTATGTTTAGTCATGACAATGTGGGTTCCATTTATCACTTAGAAGGTTTATGGTCCTGAGAGTTTATTTAGACTGATGTCTACATAAAGTCTTTGGTCAATGAGAATGTTATGCTGTCGATGCAAAGCATAAAATGACTTGCAAATGGACCTTACAACAAGATAATGATCCAAAGCATTGTGCCAGATCTGTTAAAGAATAATTTAATCACAAAAAATCAAAGCTCTTAAATGGCCCTCACAAAGCCCAGATCTCAATCCTATTGAGCATCTTTGGGAGTACATTAACTTTTTGCAAAAAACTTTGTAAATAATCAAATAAAAGTATTTTGTGTTAGTTTTCCTAAGAATACTAATACAGAGTAAGGGTATGGAAATTTAAATGTTGTACAGAAGCAAAGCAGCTTAGGTATTTATGTTAAAGAAACACAACATAAAGACCAAAAAAATAACTTATATTCAGAATAAAAAAGAATAAAACCTTAACATTTATAAAATTCTGTTTATTCACATTGATAAAACAAATAAACTTTTGCCAACATAAAAAAAACATTAAGCACCTTCCTACAAACTAATCCCCCAATTGTGTAAAGTTAATTTTTTCCTTTAGTTTTACATCAACATTTCCAAACTTGTGTGGATCTGATGGTTGTCTACAGCAACATTTTAATGCCATTATGAATTATTTGAAACAATATTTTACAACTGCATGCCCTTCCTGACGTTAATATGAAGCAGGTTGTACTGGTTTACATGTTATTAGTAGCAGAGTGACCTGATCTGAAAAATAGAAAGTGTATTAGGGATCGTATTATTTCTTTTGTTTGTGATATTGATTTAACAAATCGAATAGGAAAAGGAAAAATACTTCAAGCTAAAAACGATCTTAACCAAACAAATATGAGTCAAAAAAACATTCAAACAAGTGAGATTAATAAATACAAGAACAAGTGAGATTAATAAATACAAGAAAAACATGGGTTTGATCATCTATGTGCTTGATCACCAACGCCAAAACTATGAGAAGCATAAACTAATAATGTAAAAAAATAAACAAAATAACTTGAAAGAATATATAGGTGGGTGATTTTTTTAAATAGAACACCCAGCATATTTTATTAAAAAGCTGAAAACGTGAAAATTCATAAAAAACTAAATTAAAAAAAAATCATATTTTTTCCGAATCTTTTTATTCTATGTCTTTTTATCTCCATTATTAGGGATTGCAATAATAGTTAACTAGTTTACAGGTAAATCAAACTGAAAATGTATAATTTAGCTACTGGTAATTTTACCCTTAATTGCTGGTAAATATAAAGGAAAAATATTATAAAATTCTAAGAAACAAAATACATTTATTCAATAAAAAACTACATGACTCATCTTTTCAATATATAGTAAAAAAGTTATTTTTGTTTTGTTATTTTTCTGTTTCTAGTATTTTGCTGATTTGATATTTACTGAATGTGCACATAATTAATTTGTACGTAGCTCATATCATAAACATAATCTTTTCAAAATAAGTTAAAGAGGTAATAAAATAACAAATTGCCTGTTTCATGGGAGAAAAAAATACATCTAGTTGCTGATAAATTATTCAATTTCAGTCTATTTTGTATAATTATTTAACATTTTTTTAAATATTTTATTAAATCATTTGTTTGGTGAGTTGTTACACTATCAACAGCCAAAGTTGGTTTGTTACTTGTTACATATTTGTTTGTACACCTTATAATTTAAGAGCACTCTATAGCGCTAAGGGTTATACAAATATTCTTAAGTCTCTATACGATTCAATACATTTAGTACATCTATATACTGATAGATATACTCTTAGTATGTGTAAATTTACACACTCAGTGTGTCAATCTACAGTGTGAAACTGCATCATGAAGTGTCCACCCCAATGTACCAACAACAACAACAAAACAACAACAACAACAAATGGCAATATATTTACCAGAAATATATATGTTTTACATAAGAATGTTATAAGTTGCAAAATATATGTACAGTCTACATTCTGGATGGTTCACTCTCATATAGCTCAGCTTAATTGAGAAGAGCAACCATAAACAAAACAAAACAAAAACAATGCAAATAAAATAAACAATACACTCAGAAAGATGCTATTAGTCAACATTCATATTTATATCTTATATATCTTCTATAGTGAGATATCTTTTATCACCAGTGATAGAACTGTTATTTCTATTTATCTTAATGTAACAAGTAGTATTTTAATTTGGCTTTGAGGACATCTTTGTTAATGTTGTTAAATGGGATTGATTTTAATTTATTTTGAAATCAATTTCAGTACATTAATGCAGAGTATTTAAAGGAATGTTTACCTTAGGATATTGTATTATATGTTTGCACACTCAGTGCACCTCTACAAAAATTTCTTGTAAGTTGACAGCTAATTGCACTGCCTAGAGTAAACCATTTATTAAATATAGGAGGTAGCTTTTTGTTTAGGCAGCTGTGAATAAATAAACAATTTTCAATTTTCATTATATCATGCACGTTTAAAATTTGTAATTCGTTAAAAGATGTGAATGTATGTGAATTTTTTGGTAGAAATTCGATAAACCTGACTTCTTGTTTCTGAAAAATAAATAAGCGAAATACAATTATGTTTATGATAAAAGGCAATATGAATATTCCTATCAGTCAATATTGATATGATAGAAAGCAATATATCCAACCTATCAGTCAATATTGACTGATAGGTTGGGGTGGAGCAAGAAGTCTTAATTTTATTTATTTATAATTTTATATATATATATATATATATATATATATATATATATATATATATATATATATATATATATATTAAATTACTGTAAAAAAAACAATTCATCATTTTATAATAAACAACTTACCGACTACATTATCTTTAAAGAATTTCTTTGAAAATGTGTATGCTTTATTAAACATTAACATAACGATATGTTTTAAGACAATTGTTTTTAAACACTTTATTAAATCATTTAAATTATAGTATGCTTAAATTTAACTTTATATTTGGAACAAGATGGCGGCTTTAATTTTTTAGCTAGGATTTGTGCAAGAAATCGTTCCTGTTTTAAAAGAAATCGTATATGTTTTTAAAGAAATTCCTGTTTTTCGTTCCTTCGGGTTTTTTTTTCGGGAAATTGTTCCGGTTTTTTAGAAATCGTTCCGCTTTTTTCAGTAATCGTTCATAGGAACGATTTCTTTGGGGAAATCCTTCCTACGTTTTGAGAAATCGTTCTGTAAACATACTTATTATTATTATTATTATTATTATTATTATTATTATTATTATTATTATTATTGTTATTATTGTTATTATTATTATTATTATTATTATTATTATTATTATTATTATTATTGTTATTATTATTATTATTATTATTATTATTATTATTATTATTATTATTATTATTATTATTATTGTTATTATTATTATTATTATTATTATTATTAAGTTTTGCAGAACTGTTCTAAATATCTAAATTTGTGATATGAACGAAGCAGATTTTTGAATAAATATTTTTTTTCCATAAAAAGCTACGGACAAATTATGTTTTTTAAAAAAAGGTCAAAATGCAAAGAAAAAAACTTATTAACTCAAAATCTTAAGTCATATTAGAAATTCTACTCCGATCATATCATAAATATTGGCAAAATGAACAATCCCTGAAAAATTCATAATGATTGCATGTATCCTTTTCAAGATTTTTTTACCGGCGTGTTTAAAAAGCAAATTCTCAGAAAACGCAAAACAAAAAATAAAATCATAAATTATTGTTCATTTCATTAATATTTCTTTAAAAAAATTACTTTTTAAAAGAATATTTTTCAAACTACCAAGTTCATAATATTTCTTGGCCTTTTCTATTGACTTTTGGTGATCATTCTTTGACAATATTTGACGTCGTAACAACTTTCGTTTAATCTTAAAACTTTCACTCGATTTAAATGATGATAGATTTATTCGTTTTTTGTTTATGAGTCTGCAACCAGCTAAAGTAAAATGTCCTGGTTTCATATTTAGTTTTTCATAAATTAAAATAACAGACTTCATACCAATGTTATAATTTGCAACAGCATCGTACACTCCCAACTCTAAGCTGGCTAAACCAACATAATTACTTTAATTTTTCCCATATTCAATTATCAAAACTCTCATTAAAATTTTGGGTTTTTCTCATTACAATTTTGGGTCATTATTTTATAAAAAGTCGCAAGAAGTACACCTTCCCCTCAAACTACCAGATCTTTTTTTAAATAATAAAGAAATAAAACAGGAAGATTCTTTAAAGTTCTTAGGGATACTTGTGGACAAGCATTTATCTTGGCTTCCCCATATTAAATATTTACAATCAAAAGTTAGTAAAGCCATCGGCATGATGTACCGAGTTCGTCCTTATGTTAATATTATATGTCTTAAATTAATTTACTTCTCTTTAATTCATTGTTTTATCAGTTATGGCAATATTAAATAGGGCAGCACGCAAACTACTAAACTTAAAAAAATACTTAGTACTCAAAAACATGCGTGTAGAATTATATACGGAAAAAAAAGAAGGGAGCACACGAAACCCTTAATGCTTGACATGAAAATGATGAATATTTATGAAATAAATATTTATCGACACCTAATTTTTATGTATAAGATTACAAATAACCTTACTCCAGTAAATTTTAATTGTAATTTAAAAAAAAATATAAATGAAAAGTATTTCCTTAGAACAAACCAATCAAATTTCTTTAAATTGCCTGAGAAACTAAACAAGTTTACAGAGTGTTCAATAGCATTTCGCGGACCAAAAATATGGAACTATTTTAAAAAAAAAGAAGCTAAAAAAGATAATATGGTAAAATCATTAAACTCATTTAAGTTGCTAGCAAAAAAACACATTTTTGATTCGGAGGAATTACAAGAACTC
The DNA here is from genome assembly GCF_038396675.1 of Hydra vulgaris. Classification (NCBI taxonomy): domain Eukaryota; kingdom Metazoa; phylum Cnidaria; class Hydrozoa; order Anthoathecata; family Hydridae; genus Hydra; species Hydra vulgaris. The sequence goes on along the minus strand of NC_088923.1, from coordinate 664,066 downwards.
CGTTAAGTTTTATCAAAATAGTTTTACTTTTTTATTCTTTGAAAAATTAATTGTACATATCTTTCGTAGTTATTTATGCAATGGTGTATATATTTTAAATCCTTGAGTATTTAAATTTGAAGTTTTTACATCTTACTTTTATCTGCAGTTTATTTGAACATTTTGACGACATTTTATTTTTTCAAGGGGCTCTATGAAAAGATTGTGGTGGTATTGTATCACCCATATCTTCTTTGAGTCCCGGTCTGTTTTTTAAATTGTCTTATTTGTTTATATTTTTTATTACGTGATAATCTTATGTAACTTATTTTATTAAACAGCAAAATATATTCTAAACTAAAAAAAAAAGGGTTTTGCCATGCAGACACTTTACTAATTCAGAATCTTTACTTAAATCACCATATATTAAATCAGCATATATTGGCTTGATTTTGTGAATAAAATCAACAGGAATTTCTGGTCCAGTTTTTGTTGCTATTTTTGTATAATTTTTGGGTGTCATGAATTAAGGTATATTCGTAAGCTGAGTAAATTTTTCAATTCCAGTATGACCATGTCCTAATACTCTCATTGCATATATTGTCCTGTTTTAATACCAAACTCTTTAATACAATTATCTGATGTATAAAATTCATATTTATAATCACAAGATAGTGTAGTACACTTCAAATATAGCAACGATGTTAGTCCTTTCTTTTTTTCATGGTAATAACCTAGGTACAGTGCACAGTTTTCTCATTGAGGATAAATTAACAATGAAAGAACTTTAGATAAAATTTCAGTATCTATAACACTGTAACCACTAATTTTTTTAATATTTTTACTTGGTTCATTTGTAATGAATTTATTTTTTTCTTAGCAGATGCGCCTAAAATACTACTGCCATTTAACTCACATCCACTTACATTACATGCATTTTTATCTTTCTGCACATTAAATACTCTTCTTTTTTTGTGGTACTTTGTTCTCTGCTTTACTCTATCATTCATTTTTGTGTTCTTAATAACATCCAAATCATCCAAAAAATCTAAAGGATTTTATCATATTTTTTTGTTTCTGCTGTTAGATAAATTTGCTTTGATAACTTGATAAAATCGCAATTGTAAATGGCCTAATTTTGAGTATAATAAGGAACAGAATATTATTTAGCAAAGCAGATATAAATCAAAACATATATTTGAAACAGTACTCCAGAATAAGTTCCCCAACAAAATATTCACCCCCATAGCAACGCGTTGCTATGCAAATATTTTTTTACTTGGGTTCAAAAAAACATAAATTAAGCAAAAACTTATAAAGAAGTCTATAATTTTTTTAGATTCAAAATCTACATGAAACTTTGGTCAACAATTACTAGAAAAAAAAAATTCAATTTTTGAAAAAATTTGAGGGTAGTTGCCCTTTAAAAACGCAGAAACTAAATGGGAAGAATACAGATATATGATTAGATTATTGTATTGTCGTATTTGATAGCAACATCAAAGTTATATAAAAATATTAGTATCAAGTTAAAAAACAAACTACTTGTCGTAATATTGACGAGCCTCTCATCACAAATACAAAGATATTACATCAGTACAAAAAGATTTATGTTCAATTTAAATTCTGACCATCAAAACCAAGACATTCTTTGATGAAGTCTGAATTCTATTATTGAATTGTAATTTGTAAATTTAAGATAGCGTTGAAAAGATTTTTTATCCCCCTCTCTGGTGTCTAGTGGTAAAAAAGTTTACAATCTCTAAATATATCTCTAATATATTTATACTTCATTACGTTACAATTCTGTTACTTAATATAATGCAATGTATAATATACAAAATGTAACATTATATAACGTAGTTTAACAAGTTTAACAAAGTATAGCGTAATTTAACAAATAATGCTTCTTATCAAAAAAACTCAACATTGCTTTTTAAAGTAAAATAAAACAATTGTTTCTTTAAATATAAACATGTTATTGTCAATGAAACTCTTAGAACGCTATGAAATTTTATCGATAAATGGTATATTATAGTTTCAGTGATATATCAAGTTTTATATAATATATCTTTGTTTTAGTGATATCAGTGGCCGATCCAGGTCCTTGTCCAAGGGGGGTAATTTGACCAACAACAAAAAAAATCCGCTTTTTTTTTTTCAGATTTTTTATTTGATTATTTAGAATAATTTAAGAAAAGTTTCCTTATAAGTATTTTGAATGTTTCGGTATATAAATATCTTGAAAAATCAAAAAATGAAAGTAATTATTTAGTCTGTTATTAGGGACGGATTCATATCCTCGATTGCCCTAGAAAGAAAAATTTTTGGGGCCCTAAACACTTCTAAATACCACAATTTTTTTTCAACGACATCCCATTTAAAAATTGAGCCCGCTAAAATTATGGTTCACAGGCTGCAGTCCTGCCTGCCTATAGGTAAATCTGGCCCTATCTGTAATGCGCAACAAAATAATATCTTTATTATATTCTTTTTATTAATAAAGACTTTTATAAATTTAACAAACAACAATATAAAGTTGAGCTTTCTAGTTTTCGATGATGCAAAACTATCAATAATCTTTTCGACATTTATGATACAATCTCTATGGATATGCATCCTTGCTTATACATTTAATCGTTCTTATCCTATATTGGATCTCAACCAAGTTTTAAGTCTTTTTAAAACCGAGAAACTTCGTACTCCAGAAGAAACGCTAAGAGGAAGGGTGCAAAACAGCTGCAAAACACATTTAATTAAAAGGAAGACATTACCATCACATTGCTTGTATGCTTCCAGTGCAAATTCAGGTAGGTCTTGTTGCTTTTTGATTGCGCCTTTCCATTTTAGCTCCCAAAATTCAAATTCTGAAAAAACTTTCATTAGTTAGACATTCTCATCAACAGTGTTTATGTTGGGCAGCCCTTTCATAAAACTCAGTATATTAGTTATGGATGCTGTTAACTCTGTCTTTGTTTTATTTAATAAATTTCTTGGTATTGCTACATTTAATTCAAAAGAGTTTAAGGTTTCATCAGAAAATCTGAAATGTAAATCTAGAAGTATGCTATCAAGTAACGGTAAATAAACATTGACTCTATTGTAAGTTAGAGGATCATTGGTATTGAGGTTTGCGCGATTAGTTTGTTTTCCTGTAATTCGTGGAATCTTGATTTTTTAACCTAAATCTTCTAGTAACTTTGATGTAGTCATAAATATAGCATTTAAGTTTTCTTCTGACGTCTTTTACTTAATATCTTTATAGTATGTTTAAGAATAGTTTTAGCATATCCATCACCTATTTAAATTATACGACAAATTAAAATTAAATTAATAAAAACAATATTTACTATTAAAACCAAACCTATATAATATTTTTCGTAAGTTTTTCAAAATTGTTTTAGAAAATTTTCAAAATAGAACGATAGTAATTTACAGTTTTTTATTGTTATCTAATTATATAATAGAATGAATTAATGATGATAACATTAAAATGTTTCGAAACTTTCATCGTTTTTATTCGATATAGTAAAAATGTTAAAAATGCATTAATTTTTGTGTAATGAAATAGTTTTAGTTTTGCTTTAGTTTTCAGTTTTTGTTTTAGTTTTCAGTTTTTGTTTTAGTTTAAAAAAAGTAAATAGTTAGCTGCAGAATAATTTTTTGTTTTTTGTTTTAAAAATTTTTCAATAATATTTTGATGTTTGATATTTCTTATTGGGGTTAGTTACCCCACCACCATACTCTTTGTATCCCCCACCACCTTACACTTTGTATCCGCCACTGAGTGATATATCATAGTTTTAAATGATAAATCAAGTTTTATCGATATATGATATATCATAGGGTACCACTTTAAATAAGGCTGTTAACGGGTACCCGGTTGCCGGGTACCCGCCCCTTGGTTATTGCCCGGGCACCATTATCAAATAACGGGTAACCGTTGTTAATGCAAAAAAGCAAAAAGTTTCAATTTACAAATTATTAATTCTAATTTTTTTTTAAGCTTTTAACCATTAATTGAAATAAAACAATTTAACAATATAAAATTGATATGTAAAATAAGATCTTGAAGAAGATGTTCTGATTTCTTTATCATCGTAAGCATTTCTGAAAAATTTAATAAAAACGTTCGGAAAGTTGTTTGATTTTCTGATTCGGAAACCCACTTTTTATTCTTAACTTTAAGTAAAATGTTTTCTTTCAAGTAAATGAGAACTCCTCCAACTTGTTTCTTAGCATGTCTCTAAAGCAAAATTTTATGAAAACATAGAGGATGGAGAGTAGAATTCTCTCGAAGATCTTTCAAAGAATTCCAAGTTTCAGTTAAGCAAATTATATATAAAATGTTTTCAGTTTCAAATTAAAAAGGTATTCAGTTTTTCGAAAAAAAATTTGTAAAAAGAAGTTTAAGTGGGCGTAGTAAGTTTATTGTAAATAAATAGAATGTTATAAAAAAAGTTTGTAACCAATCAAAGTTTTGTAAAAGCTAGTTGTTGTTTTTTCTTCTTCATGCTTACTTTTAAAAGCATTAATTATGTTTTAAAAGCATTTTAAAACACTAATTTTATAGAAAAAAAAATCGTAAAGTATCAAAAGTGTGGTCTTATGCAGACCGAATCGATAAAAACAGGGTGAAGTGCAAGCAATGTGAGGCGATTTTGACAGCGAAAAGTGGCAACACAAGCACTATCCGACACCATCTTACTAGAACACATCATATGGATATTGATGGCATAGGCAGTTTGGGCACACCAAACATTTTGTCTTTCATTACAGTTTTGCGGCCTAAAATGACGAAAGAAAGAGAACTAGTTTTGGATCAGAAAATAGCAGACTTCATTGCTCGTGATGCACACCCGATAAGTTTAGTTGAAGGTGATGGATTTCTTAGTTTGTTAATCCAGACTATGTTGTTAAAACTCGTTCGACTACCACAAAGCTGAAAAAAAAAGATACAACGAGACGGTCAAGTCACTGAAACTGAAATTAGGGAAGACACAGTTTGTCGCTTTTACAACGGACATGTCAAAACATTGCGTATATGTGTGTATTTGCGCATTGGGTTAACACGGAATGGGAGCTGGAATTTGCAATCTTGCAGACACGAGAATGTCCTGAACGGCACACTGGAGAAAATATCAGTATTTGTTTGCAGGATGCTGCTGACGAGTGGCAAATTCCTGTTCAGAAAATCGCTGCTACAGTCCATGATAACGGCTCAAATATAAACCGAGCAATGGACTTTCTTGATGAATGGCCGGATCAGCGCTGTTTGGCTCACACGCTACAGTTAGCCATTGGAGCTGGTCTGAAACTTTCAGCAATTGCGAATATGATTCGGGCTGCAAGGCAATTGGCTGCACACTTTAAGCGAAGTAATTTAGCAATGCAGGAATTGCGTAACAAACAAGTAGCACTGAGATCTAAGGATGATAAAAAAACATTCAAAGTCATCATAGACTGCTCTACTTGATAGAATCCCACGTTGGACATGTTAGAACGATTAGTGAAGCTACGTTGGGTGATTGGAGCCGTACTGTCTGCCCGAAATTTTACAACAAAAGAAACGCATCGACTATACAAATGACGGATGAAAACTGATTGCTTACGCAAGCCATTATACCCATTCTGAAACCATTAAAGCAGGTAACAGCTATGTCATCTGGTCAGAAATATCCTTCGTAGTCATTAGTTTATCCACTACTGTCTATTGTTCTAAAAAATGTTCGAGCAGCAAAACCAGACGAATGCACTGCTGCCAATAATTGCAAAAATGTCATTGCTACTGAAATAACAAAGCGATATTATCCGGAAGGATTCAGTGTAGTACCTGGACCAAGAGCGTTTGTATTAAATCCACGTTATAAGCTTTTAAAATTTTTTGAAGTCCCTATTCGAAATGAAACATACTCCGCTATTAGAGCTGAAATGGAAGCTATTGTTATGCCAGTATTAGAAGAAAATTTAGAAGTAGTAGCGGAAGAACCGATGCCAAAGCGAGCGCGGGATCATTTAGGACCGGACTTACCAAAGGATAATGTTTTTGATGAACTAGCATTGCTGTGCACAGCCAACGAAGAGTTTGGACAAATGGATGAATAGGCGTCTTACCTTTCGGAAACGCCATTGACTGTCAGCGGTCTTAGAATCTTAGAGTTTTGGCAAAATAACACCAAAAGCTTTACTCAAAGCTTTTTATTTTGGCTCGCAAGTACATGTGCGTACCTGCGACTTCGGTGCAGAATGCACTTTTTCAATTGCTGGACATGTAGTCAATTGACGGCGTGCGTCATTGGCACCCAAAACAGTAGACATTTTAGTTTTTCTTAACCGTTATTGGGAGTTGAGTAATCTGGACACTTAATGTAAAATAAATTTTAGATTTAAGTGAAATTTTAAATAAGTGACATCATTGATTGAGACGTTTTATTGTTTTTTATTATTTATAAGTACAACTTTTATAAAAAAAACATTGTTTTTTAACGGGTACCTGGGTAATCGCCCGATCGTTCAACGGGTACCCGGGCAAGCATTTTTGCAATTTTTGACAGGCTTAACTTTAAATAGTAAAATTAAATCTTATTTATAAACATAATAATCAAAAGTGCTTAAACAATATAAAGTCACATAATTTTTTCAGTATAAACTATATTTATAAGTTTAATAGATCGCGACGTTAGAATTATTTTATTCTATTTCCACATTTTTGACTTTTGAAATAAAACGATTAAAAGGAAAGACTTCAGGAGATGGTATATAGTTTTTTTTTTTAACTAATTTTTTTTCCGCAACTTTTTTACTTATAACTTAGGTTTTAATACAATGGAAAATCATTATTCTGAGGTAGGCAACACTTTCAATAACTCAAATTTTTCAAAAAGTGGAGATAGAACAAGATAGTTATAACAATGCGACATGTCGATATAATTGTCGATATGATTGTTGATAAGTACGAGTATAGACGTCCAATCATTGTTTGTTGGATGTCTTGAGATGTCCAATACCCGTTAATCTAGATGCAAAATTATAAAGTTTTAAAAGCAACATATTCAAAATTTCTATACTATATCAATGTTTAATGTTTACAGCCATTTCCAAAAAAAGAATGCTTTGGAGGTATCAATACACATATATGTTTAAATTCATACCTCCAATATTTTTAAGGTTTTAAGTTTAGAAAAATTGTCTAAATGCTTTTTATAAAATCGTTTTTAAATTGTGGTCTATTTATAGTCATTTTCAACAACTAGGAATAAATCTAAACTACAAAGTTTTAGCAAACCAGGTGTTTATTAAGTCGGTTTATTAAGTTTATTTTTATTTATTATTATTTTTTATTCATTATTATTTTTATTTATTTTTTTTTTTTATTATTATTTTTTATTTATTTATTTATTATTATTATTTATTAAGCTGCGGAAAACCTTATTTAGGTAAAACAGCTTTAAATTTTATCAAGAATACTTTATCATGTAAAATAAGTTAAGATTGAAAATGTGGTTCCTCTAAAATATTTAATCATAAAAAATTCTACCAAGGAACAATAAAATGGGATACAACATAATTAATATTTGTCTTTCAACAAACTAAAACGCTAGAAAGGTCTCAGAAATATTGAATATGTTTTAAAAAACTTAATTTAAGAAATTTAAGAAACCATTGATGCGTTTTTAAGCAATCTTAAAAACGATACTAATGCAGTGTTTTTTCTATTTAATGCTTTTTGTAAAAATGTCCATTAGTGTAAAAATATAACAAATATACATAAATATAAGTATTGAATATTCTTTGTAAAAAAAAGACAAACTAATATATTTAAACTTGTTTATACAAAACATTAAAAAGTATTTTGAGTTTCTTATAAATACTCATATTTTTTTAAAATAAATTAAAAAAAAAATTAACAAAAATAAAAATAATAACATTAACAATAATAATAGTAATAATAATAGTAATAAGCACTGGAGAACCCAAAGTTTTTTTGAATAGAATCTGAAATAAGTTATTGATTAATTTATAGGTGCTAAATTAAAAAATGATTTTAATTTTTCTTTATCACGTCAAGTTTTTAAATTATAGGGTTTTTAATTTTTAAAAAAATGTGATAAAATGTAAATTATAAAGTACTTAGCCGATATAAGCTTATTTTATCCAAATATTACCGTACAAACGAAAATAAACAATTGGGCTAGACTGCAATGTTTATGTAACACAAATAATATTTTTACAAATAATACGGCTACTGAATACATCAATTTTAAAAATAGTTAAGGTAAAAATGTACGTTCATAGCTCTTTCCGGAATGTTCAGATTGAGGACTATGGCGTTTTATGCTCCAAAAAAAGTCGGCTATCATATGTACATCTACCTTGATAACATTCTTCTATAACCTTCAAGTCTTGATGAAATTGTTCTCATCACTGACAGCACTAAGATTTTCACGAAATTGGCAAGATAGCAATGCAGAAAATGCAGAAAATTACAAAGAAATTGTTTAGCAACTTTATAATTTTCAAAAAAATGCTAAACAATTTCTTTGTAAATATGTGTGTAAGTATTTCCAAGAAAGTTCTTAACGATGACTTTAAATGATATTAAAGCGTTCTTCTCAATATCCGACATAATTCTGGTAAAATATTTATCTTTGATAAGCTGTCGAATTCGTGCACAATCAAAGACACCGCAATAATTTTTTTAATTGGCAGTCTAGGAAATGCAATAACAATGTACTTAAAATAGTCGTCATTAGTTAACAGTGCTATCACAAGTTGCTTCATGAGACCTAGTTTTATGATCAAAGGTGGTAATTTTATTTTCTTTCTGTCAACAAGTGTTTCATGTAAAATGTTTGGATCTCCAGGCTTAAGATCAGACCTTGGAGGCCCGTTTGTTTTAATTCAATGCTTACCTCGAGCTCTTCTATGTAATATATAGAGAAAGCAAGGATACTTTGTGTAAAAACGTTGCTAACCAAGAAGGAAACACACCATTTTAGGGTCAACACGTTTTGTCCAATGATGCTTCTTATATTGTAATAACTCAATATCTCTCTTTAAATCACAATATTCATCACGAAGACAGACAAAATGCCCAGTATACACTGCACTAAATATATCGCTATTATGTAGCAGGACGCACTTGAAGCTGTTCTTTGAATAATCAATGAACATTCGCCATTCAATTTAGTTATAGTCTGAAAATCCCAATTCCTTAAGTAAAACAGAAATGTTATGGAAAAACACAAAACCACTTCAATTTGAAACTACTGCAGAAATTTATTTTCTCTAGTATGAAAGTAAAGTACTTTTACTCCTTTTTCAACTATATTTTTCTCATTTAGTCTTGACGCTAGAATTTCTGGAGCCCAAATCCTTTGCCAAATCATTCAACTCTAGCTGATCACATCTCTTAAGCTGAATTGTGGTGTTTTAAATTAGGATAAACTATTTTCCTTTCAAATTTTTTGGTTAAAGCCTTTCATTAGACAAAAGTAACAGCCTGTTGAATGATCTTTTTCCTCACACCAAACCTTAGGAATACCGAATGCTAACTTGGCTCATGACTTGTCTTGATCACCAAATTTCATCAGGAACATTTAAACGTAAAACTCACATGTTTTGAAAACAACAAAAATTTTTAGCAAAATTAAAAATTCATACAAAAAATGGCTTGTAGCCCAGACAAATTATTTTTGTAGATTCTAGGGCAGACGAACCAATCGTAATCAGCGGGTAACTCTTTTACGTTGAAATTTGTTTAACTAAAGCGCAAGGGGTGGAGAAAAAAGTCGATTTCTTAGAAAAAAAGATTTCAACTTTGGAATCAGCTTGTCAATTTTAATCAAAATAGACCCCGATTCAAATTCAACAAAAAGTTTTATTCAAATTGTTTCTCAGAGTAACTTATTGAAATATTAAAACTCAAAGTATCACAAATTTACATATAGATTTACATGTATTTGGCTTTACCATCTAAAAAAAAACCTGTTTTATCAAAAAAATACGTTATATAAATTATCAAAGTTCATATTTTTTTTAACTGAATAAAAAATGGTAGTAAAACTAAAAAATGAATATTAGATAAATTTTGTTTAAAAAAACTGAACCAAAAATTGCTAACTTGAAAAAAGCAAAGAAATATTAATATTTTAAACTACAAAGAAATTAAAATTTCAATATTATGTTTTCTCAACGGATGTCAGAAATACTCATTTCATTCTATATATACAATGTTTTCCTTTACATATATCTAAGGCCGATGGTTTTTGAAATAGGAGGGCACAATTGTCAGCCTCTAAAGAAATATCCTATATATCTAGAAACTAAAAAAAAATAATAAAAAAAGTTGTCTTGGAAAAAAGTCGAGGACACGCACCCCTGGCTTTGTTGGCCCTGAAATCAGTTTTTTTATAGATATAACTTGCTTGTAAGCAAATTTTATTGAAATTATTTCCTGTTTCTTCTACAAAATGTCGAAATTTTTTAAAAACTCTTACTTAGACTTTAAATATTTAGTTACTGACTAAATATTTAGTGGGATGGGTAGAGAGAATGTTGATACAAAAAATATGCCATACTCCAATTTCCCCCACCTCCATGTTTTCATCACTTTGATTATTATTGTGAAGGAATTTTATTTGTACCCTTTAAAATATTTTTGTTAGGATATTGATAAAAACAATGTTCAAAAATCATTTACAAAGTTAACATATCGTGAAAGTCGGGATCTTTTGTTGAATTTTTTCAGTTTGATACAATTAAATTAAAATAATTTTTTATCCAAACCCTCTATGTATATATGGGCGTATAGGTTATTTAAATGTATCGTATATATGCGCGTTTTAGGTTTCTTTAAATGAATGCATACTATGCATGCATTTAATTAACCTATCTGTGCATACCTACGCCGTAAATTTATGCAATGAACTCTGTATATGTGGAACTGGAATATATATATACAAAGACTTTAAGAATAGACAAGACAATAGAACAGCAAAAGAAGTTATGAGAAAAGGTTTCAAAAAAGACTTCGAAGCGAAGATAAATGCACAGTTACGAAATATAAAAAAATAGTTTTTTTCAAGATTTTAATAAGTGCTTTATAGCTTTATAATTTAAATAGCCAACTAACCAGTTATTAGCTTGATAGCAGTTTCAATGACATTAAAACGCAATGTTTCAAAATGCGTTTTAATGTCTTCGAAACTGCTAATAAAAATTTTCTAAAAAAAAAATAAAGTCAATTTTTTTTTATTTTTGTTTTGTTTTATATTTGTGCTATACTTGATAACAAGGGTTTCTATATTTCCTTAAAATTTTTTCGTTTTATCAGTTTTACTTCTTTAATATTTTTTTTCTAATTATGATTTTTTTAAATTTTATTGTTCCTATTAATTTTTTTTTATTAAATGTGTTACCTCAGTTTACTCCGTTATTTCTTTGTCTTAATATTTTTTTATTTTATATGTTTATAAAATTAAAAAATATTAAGACAAAGAAATAACGGAATTATTCTAGTTAGTTTGGAGTTATATTAGTTCTAGTCCATTGACAAGTTTTTAACAATATGATTAACATCGAACTTAATTTTATAAAGTATAACTAGGTTTTTAATTTTTAATTTTATGGTTAAATAAATAGAACTGAATAATATTTTACTAAAAGACTTTTCAAACGTATAAGCGCATAATTTTTCAAATAAACGCATAATTTAAGGCATAAGCGCATAAAAAACGCATAAACGCATAAAAAAAGCGTATAATTTTTTAAATAAACAACCTTGACTAGCAATAATATGAAACAGATTCGTTTAAAACTGAACTTGAAACTTTAAAAAAGAGTTTCACTGCAATACACATAAATATTAGAAGTATAAATAAATTGTTTGACAAACTAAAACAGTTCGTAATACAATGCAATTACTTATTTATATGATTTTCCTAAAATAAACATGGCGCTCCGATAAATCGCCTCAACCAAGGTTCAAATTGCAGATTATACACCAATAACTTCTGAAAGAAAAAAAAAAACAATTGTAGGAGGAATATCCGAAATGAACAAGCGAATAAACTAGGAAAAGTTCTATGTTGACAACTAAATCTTTACAATTGAGATAATCAAAAAATCAGAAAATCTTTTAGTCTATATTTTAGTCAATAAAAATTTTAAAAATATTTTAGATTTCACCTGTTTAAGACTGTTATGTTGTATTTAAGGAAAATAAAGATTTTATTTTTATCGGGTATTCATGAACTATTTTTTTAAAACATTTCTGGAGAATTCTTATTTTTGTTTTATACGATACTTATCTTTGTTTTAAACAAAAACATAAAAACTTGGTGTAAATTGATTATTAGTAAACTGATTATTAGCCTTTATTAGTTTTTCCCCCTTGAAAAGGCGCATTACCAAACAACCAGGCTAAATAAACTTTTCCTGTTTTCAATAAAAAAGACTTTTTTTTTTGCATTATAATGACTTCACTTATTTTATTAATTCTTTTTTGAGCATACTCTATTGAAACCTTTTGGGACTAAATAAGCTACAGAAATATTTGAACTATTTGGAAATGAAATATATTAAAGATTCCAATGCATTTAAAATAAAAGTTGTTCTACATTATCTAAAAAACTCCCCATTAATATGAAATATGAAATAATGGCATTGTATTTTATTCATATTCTATTTAAAATTTATATCTATATATATAAAATTTATATCTATATAATCTTATATATATCTTATATATATATATAAAATTTATATCTATATAAAATATAAATAGAAGCATTGGTATAATTTACTTTTGCAAGTAAATGTTTTTGAGCATATTATGTAAATTTATTAGTTGTGTAACTTAACTGGTTGTTTTGATTTAGTTCATAGGAAAAATTACTGTGATGTACTTTATCCATATAAGTACATTCTTAAGAAACAATTATATTATAAAATAACACAAATTATAATAAAATATTGTTATATTAAAATATACAATTTTTAAATTATGTAAAGAGATATTTAAATACACAATCTTAATGCCCCGTTTTGTTAAAAAAAATAAAAACTTTAAAACTTTATTTTATTAAATCTGGCTAATAAATACATGAAATCTAAAAAAATCAATTCAAAAAACAAAAGCATTTACCAATGTAGTAACTACAACAGCATTTTATTATATAAAGAATGATAACAGCAAATTTGTGTTATTGGTGTCACAAGCAGCGATATATCTGAACCCAACTTAAAAATACAACGAACTCCAATAGTTACTTTATGCAACTGGTCTATTTCTAATTACATATTATTTATATAATATTACTTTAACTTCTAGTTAAGAAATATGTTTTTTATATAAACTTTAAAAACCGTTCTAAATAAAAAGCAATTTTTTTTTATTATAAGTGTTTTTACAACTTAAATCCGATAATAAAACTTAAATCTAATTCACTTTGGGGTAAAGGAAAAATTATTATTATATGCAATATTAAAATATTATATTAATTTTATTTTATTTTTAGATTCAATTTTATTCTTGGGTACTTCTACAGACGTACTAGACGTACCCTAGATCCGCCCCTGATTTATATTAAATTTATATATAAAATAAAAATTTACGCTCTCAATTTAATGAAATAAAATATTTCGAATCGCTGCGCTTTAAGGTCTTCAAAACTATGATTTTCAATGCTTTTTTTGCGCCAAAAATATTATAAAATATATTAAATGTAAATAGTTGCGTTTCTGATAAAAATCTGATAAAATACGACAAACTAAAACACTTTCCTATTTGAATGACTAAATAAGTAGTAATAAAGTTGACTTGCCAAAATATTTTTTATGTTATTTTTATCAAATCCCCTCCCCTTTATCTCAAATTGTAACAAATTTTGGCCTTCCTCTAAAGCGTGACGTAATTTATAGACTTCCTTCTTATAATTTTGTTAAGTTGGCTGGCTTGTAGGCCAGGGTAAGCGAGGTATAGCTCGTTTTCCCCAGCGCTTTTTTTTTATTACGTTCTCCTTGCGCTTTTTTTCTATTTTCTATTTAAAATATCGCAATAGAGTATTTAGTAAGTTACAAGTTATAAATTAGAAATATTTTTTTTAATTTATAAATTCAAAAATTATAAATTATAAACATTTTTTTTTTTTTTCAGTTTACAATGTTAGTCATGATACAATAAAATAAACTGTTAAAAGTCCTTTGCAAATATATATATATATATATATATATATATATATATATATATATATATATATATAAAGCGTGAAAACAGTGTAAAATAGGTTTTCGAAAGAAGATCACAAAAATCTTATCCCCGGAACCCTAAAAAAAAAAAAAAAAAAAAAATTATAAAAAAACTTCTTACATAAGCAAAACTGTAAACAATATAAACGACATATAAATAACTACAAAACTTTAGAAAAAAATTACAAAATAAAGTTAAATAATAGATAAAATAATTAGTAATACTGTAAAGTTATATTGATGGAAAGAATTAAATTTGTCATTTTATTTTTGAAAAAATTTTGGTCGATCAAAATCAAAATTTGACAAAACAAGTTTATTATATATGTGCGGTGCACGATAGACAAGACAAAATTGATTAAAATTTGTTTGACAAATAAGTTCGTTAAAAATTTTTTTTTTATTGGTTAGCATTTGTTTGACTTGTTTGAAATAGCTTAAAGGATAGAAAATAGTTTAGAAATATATGACACAGTAGAGATAAAACACACAGATAAAATGTTACTGATTTAACTTTTTTACCAAGCGTATACAAGCGTATACAAGAGTATACAAGCGTATACAAGCGTATACAAGCGTATACAAGCGTATACAAGCGTATACAAGGATAATGAAGATTAACTGATTATATATAAATCAAGATTTCAGGAAAGTTTGAGGGCAAAAGTTTTTTTGCGAATGAAAGAGGGTCCATTTAGTTTTGTCAGTATTTAATGTTAATTTATTGGATTTGAACCAGTGGGATAAAAGTTTAACGTCTTTATTTACGGTGGGAAAAAGTTCGCTAATATCACTCTTAGAGATAAATATATTAGTATCATCAGCAAACATGATGCTTATCAGATTAGCAGCTTTACTTAAATCGTTTATATAGATTAAAAAAAGAAGGGATCCGAGGATTGAACCTTGTGGAACTCCACAGGTTATATTTAAACAATTACTGAGATAGTTGTCATTACCAACAACTAATTGTTTTCGTTTACTCCCTAGTATTTCCTTTTTTCAAGTTGGATGTGATGATCAACCGTATCGAAGGTTTTCGAAAGGTCGACAATTGAAATAACATGAATCCCAGAAAAACTCAGCAATTTTTTTACACTTATAAAGTTCAATTAAATTTTTTTTTTTTTTCAATTTTGTACAAATATTTTGCATATATTAATAAGTTTGCGAGATGTAGGTGTAAAAGATTTATTTTGTCAAATATAAAAAATGTGTTTAAACAAGGAAAATGGTGATCTCGTTGATAAACTTGAAAAAAATATAAAGGTCACGGAAAACATTGTGAATTTAAAAAGCTCAGGAAAACGTTCTTTAGTCAGAGAATGCTCAGATAAAAATTTTATAAATTAAAGTGGCAAAGCTAAAATAACAACAATAATATCACGAAAAATGAGTGATTTTATGGTTGTTATAAATGATGGGGAGAGGGCAGAGGGGGAGAAATTCCTAAAAAGTACTGTCTGACTTCCCAAAATAAACAGGTCCCCAAAACTTTAACCTATTGACTAGCCAACCATATTCAACAAAAAAACAACTAAAGGTTGAAAATTTTTTTTCTTTAAGGAAAGAGGGGGGGGGGGGGAGGGCGCCACTGTTAAATTGCCCCAGCGATTATATAAAGGAACTGGAACATATATAAAGGAATATATCTAAAAGAACTGGAACAGAAGAAGATATAACGTGTCTTTTTAACCAAGTCTCGTTTACATTAAATTTACATAAAATTGTCAGTATGTATACAGTAATAAAAGTAATTTTTTTTTTTTTAATAAAAATATAAAAACACGTCTAATTGTACATGTTAAAATATAACGCTAGAGGAAAGGCGCCTATGATGGCGTACTTAACTTTGAAGCCTCATTATTCAGTATCCCGAAGACCAATAATGAAAGTTTTGATATGGATAAATACCTTGTTACATCTAGAACAATAATAATTCTCGGAAGTTTTTATCAATTTTTTTTTTAATTCTTATTTAAAAAAAAACAACAGAAAAAGTATGCCATCATAGGCAACCACTGCTCCTATGATGGCATAGGGAAGGATGGGGGCTGGTTAGGATCAAGGATAACCTGATGATTTCATATAACTTTAGAGTCTTTCCTCAAAAAAGCCAGATTTTACTCTCAACTATCTTAACTTAGAATTTCATTCTACACAGCAGCATTTTAAAGTTTTGCGCATGCGCATTGGATATATTGCGTTGTATGTATTTTTCGGACAAAAAAAAACTTTTGAAGCATCGCTTTCTTTTTACTTTAATTGAAAATAAGCTTTTCTTAAAAAAAAGGTTTTATCAACTCATCAATATTGCAACACACCCAACTCGTCAGTATACCATCATGGAAAGAAGTCATCAATTTCATTAAAACAAGCTGTATCTGCCTTGTTCAAAAGATAAAATTAAAGTAAATATTCCACCAAATGCACAAAATATAAATATAAAATGCATGAAAATTCCCTCCCTGCACAGTTAACAATAAAACCACAATCTTAAACATACGAAGGGAACAAAACTACAACAGCACATTCCAAAATCGATTTTTGTTGATTATAAAAGCAAAATATGTCACAAGTGACGTATTTTCTCTAAACTTAATGTAAAGTCAGTACAGTCACGTAGATCTAATCACTTTTTCACCAAAACCAATTTTTATGGAAATATGACCACTATCCCGTTACAGGCGCCATGTCACCATAGGCGTCTTTTCCCTATACGTTAAAGATTAACAGCGATTTAAAAGTAAAGTAGTTTTATAACAAAGCAAAAAAAAAATTTAACAACACATAGTTTTAAAAAAACTAAAGAAAACTTTATCAACTTTTTTCATTTTATTCAACAAAAAAAGTTTTTGATTGCAATTACTGTGATAACCAAGCGTCTAGCATGTTTTCTAGAATAAACAGTGAAACCCCAAAGTCATTATTATCTCGATTATCAATTCAATTATCGATTCAACTCGATCCAATTAAAATTGCAACAGCAGAGAAGTAGAATTAATAACAGTTTAGACTTTTAATATTGCAATAACTTTTATATAACATAATATACAATAACTTTTTTTTAAAGTTTTTATTTAATGAGCACTGACTTACTGAGTTTTTATTTATTTATTGGGAAGCTGTGGTGTTGTAGTAGCGCACTTGACTCAGAAACAAAAGATCCCTTGTTTGAACCCCACCTCTGGGCAAGTATTATAACATCGGTAAAGGAAGGAGGCGTGAACTTCCACCCAGATGCTCTATCGCGGTGCTGTGTGATAAGTCCGCAAGGAATTCTTGGGGAACACAAAATAAACAAATAAAATAAAAAAACAAAAGGAAAAGAGGCGTGTACTTCTTATTAAATGCTCAATTGCGGTGCTCTAAGTTGATATAGGTGACAGCAAATCCTGGAAGGAATTCTTAAAACAAACAAAAAAAAATTTATACTACATATGCGCTGGTTTTTATATTAATTTAGGTAATTTTAAGTAAAAATTTCACGATCATTGGAAACATAATTTAACAACCTTCCTTATTTCTTCAAAATTTGAAAGAACAATGCCATGTTTTATCTACGTCAATTCAGTTCTGTTGGTAATAATTCTTTAATTAACCAGAATAAATTCGATGGAATAGACGCATTTAAATTTAAATTAAGAGGGGTTAGGGGTAACAAAAAATGACTAAAGTTCATCACCAAATTAAAAAAAAATTAAAAAAAAAGATATTAAAATCTTATTTAAGAAAAAATTTTAGTTTAGGTTTTTGAGTTTCAAAAGTTATTCTTTTGTTTTATATTTCATGTGATATTTATATTGTGATAAAAGGTTAAAACTTTTTAGTTAGGTACATAAACTAATGTGTTTTTATTTGATGCATGCATGCATTACTGCTGAAATATAAAACATTATATTAAAATATCTGCTAGCCTGCCAGTGAGCTTGCAATGAGCTAGTTATAGCATCAAGTTTAGTTTAATTAGAACCCTTTTAGTATAACTGGCTTATTTGAAAATAGCGTGACGTCACGTTAACTTAACTAAGCCAACAACGGTAAATATGCAATTATTAAATTAGAAAAAACATCGTGGAGTGTAGGTAGAGCACGATATTTTCGGACAGTGGGGCATTGCGGCACAGTTATACATGAAGCTTATATCTCAGCTGATAATTTCTTTTTTTACAATTTTAATTTTAATTTTTAAAAAATTTATAAATTTTTTTGATAAAAAATTTTAAACTTTTTTTTTTCATTATGAATATAAACAAAAAATTATTACGAACTTTTCTTTAAATACCAAAATGCCGTTAAAGTAAACGCATTAGCGAGTTCGCGAAAAACAAAATTTTTGTAATTTCTTATACGATACAGTGAAAAAAAGTATCTTGTACAAATGGTAATTTGTTTTACAAATAAAAAGTCTCTTTAACATTATATTTTTTTATCCTCATTTAGAATCTGGTTTTAAAAATGTATCTATAGTTGAACTTTTTGAATACAATTATTTATATTTAAGTGATTTTTGTGCGTCTGCTGTTAAAAAATAACTGTTATATTTTAAATATTATAATATAAGATATTTTAAATACTATAATATAAAATACTGTTATAAAAATATATTTTGGAATTGAGTAGCGCAACAATTGTTTCTTGACTTTCTTATTTCATATTTTATTGCTGCGCTGTATCGGTTTAGAATATTATTTGATGTATTAGGATTTATTATTTTTGGTAATGAATAACTCCATTATTTTTAATTTTCATTCTCTATAGCTTTAAAGCATAAACCAGCGTTTGTTTATGAACATCTACATTGTTTATGAACATCTACATTGTTTATGAACATCTACTTTGTTTATTGATACAATATTTTTGTTTAAAAAAAAGGAAAAATACTAATTGTGTATATACGCCGTTCTTTTAACAATTTGTTGAACTCGTGTAGGCAATCGGAAGCTTTCGATAACTATTTAAAAAATAAATTTTCCTTGTATAATATACCTTGTTTAATCTCTCTTGCATAATATGCATTTTTTACGCTGCATTCTTCTGACTGTAAAAATAATTTAAATAAAGTGAAAAAATACTATAATTTTTCAAAAGAAAAAAAGTTTTCTTTATTAAAAAACATACATACATATTTTTTCAGTTTACATGTCGCTTAATATAAATTTGGACTCAGCAGATCTTACTTAACCATATAATAATTGAAACATAAATATAATATAAAATAATACACGAAGAAAATAAAATCTAAAAAATGTTATCTCAAAAATAATTTTGTATACAATGAGTGACGGCTCCAGGGAAGTTGCATAACCCCCGAGCAGAATATTTAAGTTCTTCAATATCAAAGAAATCGAGAACCTAATTTTTATAAAAATACACTTTTGCATCACCATCCTTCCTAAAAATATTTCTCTATCCGTCACTCTATACTACCCGTTAAAAAAATATTTCAACATTGAAGTTTTGCGCCATGGACTCTCTCACGAGTAAAAAAATAGTTTCACCTAACGCAAAACTTAAATAAACTTTTTGTTATATAAAACAATTTGATTAATTTTTGAATAAACATAATCTTTAGATTATATTTTTCTATAGAAAAATGAAAGAACATAAACTACCAACTTTAGAAATCAATTGAGGTTCAAATAAAAATTGAACGTCTTCCGAACTTTACTGAATTAATTTTAAATATATTATTTGAATAAGTTCAATTCAAATGTACTCTATTTAGCTCAATTTTTTCAAACTTGGCGATGAATTTTTGTAATCGTTGTCGAAAAAGCGACAACGTCGATGATTTCCAAATTAAAGTGCTATTTGAGGTATCAGAAGTATTAGGTTGTTTATTAATATAGACTAAAAGATTTGTTTAATTGACAGTATATTTGAGCTGCTCAGTGACGGATACAGGAATTTTGTTGGGGAAGAGAGAGGGGTGTTGAAATATTTTTATATTTTGTATCCCATTTGCGTCAAAAAAAAAAGTCCTCCATTTCTAGTATATTTTAGGACTTTCAGATTCTGGTATTGAGGAGGAGAGGATGCATCATCCCCTAACTCATCACTTCCCTTCACTTTCTGGATCCGTCACTGGAGCTGCTCTAACTTCGTTCTTTAAACTTCTTCATGTTTCTTGGACACTAACCTCCAATTTTAATAGCGGTTGCTTTCAACTTTATAAAAGGTTAAAAAAAAAAAGTTCGAAAATATTCGAAAAGCAAAATCTTTGTAATTCGAATGAATAAAAAATAAAAGCTATAAAAGTCATTCAATATATTCGATCAGTTTCATGATAAAATTCAACCTAAAACTGACATATACATATGTAAAATATAACTTTTTCTTTGCTGTCTTATATAAATATTTTACAAATATTTACACACATAATTAAAATAAATAAATTAAATACCTTAATATAAGCAGATTTTCTTAAATATGAAGTAAATTTTGGTTTATTGAATAAGTATATAAAAGTATATTTTAAAATCATGCAAGTGCGTTAAAAACAAACCTAAAGCGGTGTTCCGAAGAAATGCTAAAAAATATATAAATAATCAATGAATGATTTTACTTTTTGTTTCATAAAAGGTTATAATTTAAAAAAATAAAGCTATATAAGTTATTTAGTATATTCAATGTTCAATTATGTTCAATTAATCAGTTTTATGTTAAAATTCAACGTAAAACGGACATATATTTACATAAAATATACCTTGTGTTTTTTCTTTTTTCTTTTTATAAAAATATTCAAAAAATATTTACACACATAAATAAAATAAATTAATTAACTAAATGAATACGCAGACTCTTTTTTCACGTAAAAATAATTTTCGGTTTATTGAATAAGTATATATAAGCATATATAAAAATTAAGTGCATTAAAAACAAACGTAAAACAGTCTTTGATGGAAAACCACAACAACAACAACAAAAAAAACGATTTTATCTTTTCTCTTAATTTTAAAAAGTTTATTATAACAAAGTTAAATAACAAAAACAAAGCACAATATTTCGTAATATTTTCTCATAATAAATTTGCTTTATAATTGCAAACAATAAGAGTTCTTTACTCAAAAAGTAATGAGTAAAAAATTAACTTAAAGCGGACATTAATGAAAAAGTGAAATTATAAATAAAAATGCTAATAAACGAAAGTTTAGGCTTTTAATAACTTAAATGCTAACACTAATAATAACGATAATAATAACAATATTAATAATTATTTTGCTAACTTAAAAGTTTTTATGTCAAAAATGTTTTTGAGAAATAGTAAAAACAGTTCTGTTTTCTTGGTTCAAAATTGATTGTATATGTTGTATAAGATATACACTTTACAAAATATTGGATTATTTTTTTATATAAGGTACCGCTAAACATATATAGCAAATAAATGGTATTTATAAACAATTGTAACTTAAATATAAAAGAAGAATTTCAAATAAACTATGAAAAACAAGATTTTTATAGATGTCTGTTTTAGGACACGTTTTTACTATTAGGAGATATACACTGATAAAAAAAGAAAGTGAAAAGTTTAAAGAGTCAATTAACCAATTGCTTTTTTTTTAATTCTATTTACTTTATAAAGAATTTTAAAACTTAGAGTCTAGTTTTTAATAACTTAAACCAAGTAACTTAGCTAAAATTTAATCGCAAAACGCAAAGCGGACAGCAAATTGTCCGCTTTACGAAATGGTCCGTTTTAGGATGGATTTTTTACACATATCTGCCCGCTATAATCTTATTTACAAACATATATATATATATATATATATATATATATATATATATATATATATGTACATATATATATATATATATACATATAGATATATACTTATATATATATATATATATATATACATATATATATATTTTTATATTTATATATATATACATATATATATACATATATATATTTATATATATATATATATATATATATATATATATATATATATATATATATATATATATATATATATATATATTATATACATATATATTTATATATATATATATATATATATATATATATATATATATATATATATATATACATACATTTATCAGGCCCGTAGGAACTGTGTGGGCAGCTGGGGCATTTGCCCCCCTCCCCCAACAATTTTTAAAATAAATAATTTTGACTAAAAAAATGACCAAAAAAGAAAAAGAAAAAAGAAAAGGTCCTTAAAACTACTTTGGGGTAAATACATTGAGAAAAAACTTTTTATCCTCGTTTGACTTGATTAATTTCATCGCTTCATCACCAGCTAAAGGTAAGCGAAAATATCCATCTTTGATTAATCTGAAAGCCATGCAAGAAGTTTTAGGCTATGATAATTTGATTATGTATAGTTCTGATTCATTTTAAAGATTGTATTAGCCTGGGGCAAGATGACCGGGGCAAGATGGCTTGCCTGTCGTCTATGCTAAACGGAAGTTTACTTGTACTGTTTGCTATTCTTGCATTGTTTAGTCATTTTTTTATTACAAAATACAATATTTTGTTTGACAATAATTTTATTATGTTGCGTTGGAGTTTGCTACAAACTGATTATTAGGTTGTTATTGTTTTTTTTTTGCATAGTCCGATATAAATATATAATTTGATAGTTTTAAAAATTGCACCTTTATTTGTATTACTTTTTTTTAAAACGAGAATTTGTGATGATGGTTTATGAGGCGTTTATAACTTCATAGAGTTTTGTTTTTTTAAAGTCTTAAACTTTCTTAACTCAAGTTGTCATCTTTCCCCGTGTGTGGCATATGACAATTTGAGTTAACATCGGTTAATGAGTTTTTCTTCAGCTATTTTCAACTTTTAGAGTGGTTTTTTGATACATCAGTAACGCGGAATAATTTTTATCATTTCTAAATCAAATTTTATTTCTTGGGACAGTTATTGACTAAGATACAGGTGTTTTTCGAAATGTTCAGTATCATGCCCCGTGTTCCCCTATATATATATATATATATATATATATATATATATATATATATATATATATATATATATATATATATATATATATATATA
Organism: Hydra vulgaris; assembly: GCF_038396675.1. Lineage (NCBI taxonomy): Eukaryota > Metazoa > Cnidaria > Hydrozoa > Anthoathecata > Hydridae > Hydra > Hydra vulgaris. The sequence goes on along the minus strand of NC_088923.1, from coordinate 640,800 downwards.
TATATATATATATATATATATATATATATATATATATATATATATATATATATATATATATATATATATATATATATATTTATATATATATATATAAATATATATATTTATATATATATACGATAATAATAATAATAGTAATAATAATAATAATATACATAATTTATAGCAGGTACGATGCGATTACAGAGTGTTCAAGTCAGGTGTAATTCGATTACAGAGGAAGAATTCTCATTGTATACAGTTTGTTACTGCAAGGCGTTGAAGACGATGACGCAGTCCACGTAAGCCTTTGGCCATTCTTGCTTTTTAGTGCTGGAGCTTATGATTTTAGTTTACAAAGCTCAACTTTGTTAATGCCATGGTAAAGTTTGAAAAACTGTATTAGGTTACCCCTACGCCTTTTATCCTTAAGCAATAGAATATTTATTGCAGCTACTCTTTGATGATAACTCAAAGGCTTAAGATGAGGTACGAGCATAGTGGCTCTTTCTTGCATTGATTCGAGAGCATCTATGTCTTCGCAATTAAAGGAGTTCCAGGCGGCAGAGCGAAGCCGAGATGTGGTTGTAAATAAGTTGTATAAAGTACACGAAAGGTGTTAATGTCCCAATAGTAGAATGTTCTTTTTAACATGCTTAGTGCCTAGTTAGCTTCGGCTTCAGCGTGTGCGAATTGGTCACTTAAGTTAGTCGTTGACAATGATATCAAGGTCACGCTCGGAGGTGGTCTCACTAAGGCTTTGTTGTGGTAAATATTACATGCGAGCCAGGCAAATCATAAATAAATGCAGTGTTGAGGCGGTTATTAACTCTCTTGTCAAAAAACATGGCTTTGCACGTCCTCGTTAAAACTCATCCTCCATGTGTGGGCCCATTTAACTAGGCGATCAATGTCCTCTTGGAGAAGTTGATAGTCATAGGTGTCCTTGATCACAGCTATTAGTTTTTTATCACCGGCAAAGAGTTTACAGCAGTGATGAATAAGGCTTGGCGTATTGTTGATGAAAATAACGAAGAAAAATGGTCCTATTACAGAACCTTGCGGAACATCTAACCGCTCAGAAATGTAATCATTTTGTACAACTCTTTGACTGCGGTCGTTTAGAAACGACGCTATCCAGCTACATGTACTTGCGTTGAAGCCATACGCGCGTAGTTTTGAAGGCTTTAGAAAAATCAAAAAGGATCATTACAATTCCAAGACGAGAATAAAGCGCGTTATATATAATGTCGAAAGTCAAAACTAGAATTGTCATGCACGATCTGCGAAGAACAAAACCGTGTTATTTACTGTCAAGCAGATTATGGCCAGTCATATGCTTGATCATGAAGTCACAAACTAAGTGTTCCATCACCTTGCATGAAATAAAGGCGAGAGAGATTGGGCGGTAGCTAGCTAGCTTTGTCTAGCGACTTTTTAAAAAAATTAGTTTGACATTGGCATGATTCCAGCAAGCAGAAATATTTCCAGTAATGAAAGACTTTGTAAAGACCAGTAGTAGGTAGTGCTAACGCTGAACGAGCTTCTGAAAGGATGAAAGGATAAAACCTATCAATACCTGGTGATTTATGTTTTTCCAGTTTGGAGAAACGCAACTCGACAGCGGCTTAAGAGAAGTTTTCTTTATTTATAGTGTGCATCGTACTAATGCGTGTTTGGAAAACAGGAGAATCACTGGGAAGATCCTTGCTATATTCAGAAAAGAACTGTTCGTTTAGCAAGTTGCATATCTCAGTTCCTTCGAATTTTAGTTTTCATTCTCAAGAGCTCTAATATGGTTTTTGCAGTTTTTGCCATGTTAAATAAGTCATTAAAAAAGTCTAAGGTTATCTTTGCACTTGCTTATGATGTTACGTTTGTGTGTGCAAAGAGCTTTATAAACAAGTCTTTTGACTTTCCGCGAGGCTTTGTCAAACTCCGATTTTACTAGGTGTTTTTGGTCTTGAGGTGCTGCAAGTCGGACAAAAATAGCATATTTCTCTTTTAACGATTGCTTAACTTTATTCATTATTAAGCCATTTTGGGTCTGTTTTTATTGAGAATAAGATGCGGCGAGTTGGAGTGAATGAAGAAATGGTGGTGAGATTCTTTTGATAGATGAGCATAACACTGGTCAACTTTTAGGTTAGCCAAGACCCAGTTATACATTTTGAAGGAGTTAATCATGCTTTTAAAATCGGTGCGTTTGAAGTCGAAATGTTTGCAATTTTTGTCGAAGCTGTCCGAACGGTTGTCCTCAATAATAAAAACTCAACTGAGCATAGTTTCTAAGGAATAATAGTCAAGAGTGTTTACATCAGGGTCAATGTTCTTTTAAGAGTGACGTACGTTATCACCAGAAAATGTGTTAAAAAATTAAAGTTTGTTGTTTCCACCATTTATAAAGACAAGAAAATAAAAAAATAGAAAGTTAAATAAATTTAAAATGCATTACTTTTACTTTGGAACATTGATTGAGTATTGAACCTCGTTTTTTAAATGAATAATTTTGTCATACCTCACGGCACGGTTTTCTCCCTTTAGACGTCGTTCTTTAACTTCTGCAAAAAACTTTTTTTCTAATATCAACTGTCATTTTGGAAAAATCTTCGTTGACATATATGTTTGATCCTTTTAATCTATTTGTTTCTTTCAATATTTTTATTTTATCTTTATAACTTTTTAATTTTATCACGATTGATCTTGTTCGATTATCTTTTTTAATTCCAGTACAATGTGCGCGTTCAATGTTGACTCTCTACAAACCTAGATTTTTCTTAAGAAATATATATATTTTTCTTCCGTATGTGTGCAAGTTCCATTATCATTATCCGGTAACCCATTAATTCTTTAGTTACCTCTTCTTGTTCTATCTTCAATGTTTCTTTGTTGATTCTTTAAGGGTTGTAAACAAGTTAATTCCTTTCAAAGCTGTTGTGGCATGCCTCGACTTTTTGATCAATAAGGTTTTCTTGAAAATTTAAACTTAATTTAACATCTGCGCTATCTTTCTTAAATATTTTAATTTTACTTACGCTTTCATTTAGAATGTTTTCAATTTTATCCAGTCGATTGTTAATTATTTTCGTATTTCCGCTTATAATATCTTAAACCTTTTATTCTTATTGTTTAAGTAATGCTTGATTTTGCATTTCTTTCTTGAAATCCATAAATTTTTTTTTAATTTTTGATAATGTTGCCATGATATATAAAAATCGAGTTCAAACAAAATATCCATACTTTTACAAAATACAAAAAAAAATGTAAATTTATATCTGTATTTTTTTCGCTTTTGCAAATTTAGAAAGATTTATTTAAGCTGTTAAAAACTAAGCTGACCAACTTTCTCCTTTTTATGTAAGAGAGTGCAGCGCTAAAGGTAATTAAAACTAAGATTTTTATGGCGCTCTTCTTCATGAAAAGAAAAACGATGGTCACCTTATTAAAAACACATCTGTTCACTACGCAAGCTGAGTTGCGAAATATATATATATATATATATATATATATATATATATATATATATATATATATATATATATATATATATATATATATATATTTATATACATATATATATACATATATATATAGTAGAAGAAAATCGCTTTACAAAAATGTACATATATAAAAGTTTGAGTGGAAACTCACCTTTATTTGTGTGTTCCGTAAAAGATACGAATTCACGAAGTTTTGTTGAAATGACGTTAATAAATTAAAATTAAAAAAAAATTTCTTACCCTCAGTTTTATTAAGATATCCGTTTATACGACCTAGACCAAAGATTCCTTCTCCTTTTTATTTTACCCACCTTTTTTGTATTAAGCGAGCAGGAGGACTTTATATGATTTTTTTTCGGCAGAGGGTAAACGTTCATAATGTAGAGGAAGGAGAACTGTGAAAAACATTGAATGTTGTTCATATTAAAACTTCTCTTATGTGTATAAAATAATTTTTAGGAGTTGAAACGTGGTTTCACGGAACAACTGGAAAATTTGTAAAAAACATTTTAACTAATGGAGTTAATGTTTTAATTGGAAATGCTCAGAAAGATTTTTCGCACAACGGTGGATTTTATCTTCAACAAAATTTTATTAAAACTAAAAATTGGGCTTTTCTTATCGGAAAAATCTATGAAAGCCAAATCTCTGCTGTACTTATATACAATATACCGGAAACACAACTCAGCACTTACAGAGGTTTGCCCAAATTAAACCAAGACAATAAAAATGATTGGAACGAAGTTACAAATTTTTTCAGGTAATATATATGTTTTTCGTAACAAAATAACTTATTGTAACCCATTGAGTGAATTTGAAAGGAACCATGCAAATTATATAAAATGTACAGTTATGTACTCATAACATAAAAGGTGCTCAATACAAGAGTTGTTAACCAGAAGGTAAACAACTCTTATCATTATAATATATATATCTAAAATATATCATTTTGCAAATCAAGTTTAAAAATAATTTTTTTTTGCTACAAACGAATTAAGCGCTTTTATTAAAAAACATCAATAGAATATTTTTTGAAAAATGGGTCATTTTCAGTTCACTATTTTTAAAAATTTGACTTTTACTGTTTTTCACATATTTTTCCGCCAGCTGGACAAATTTTTTACTTTAACAATTCAATTTAATAATTTACATCTAACTTTATAATCAGTTTTTTGTGCCGTTATTAAATTAACTCATGTTTCCATAGCAATATAAAAACACTTTTTATTACTTGATAATAAACTTTATTGTTAAGATAACGTTTATTGTTTGAGTAGATGGCTGCATTACCTCCATAAAAAATCATATTCACTGCAAAAATTTGAATGAAATGAGCCTGGCAGAATCGAATCTCTCCTGAAATCCAAGTTTCAAAACCAAGTTATTTATGTAGTATTGGATAATGTTGACGGAGGAATTAGAATTTGTTTCAGAGCCGTAAAACATTTTTCTGAATATGTCAACTTTCTTTAAAACTACCAAAATATTTCAGATAAGGAAATAAAATTCATAAGTTAATTATTTTTTTACAGAGGTTTTTTTTTACAGATCTTGAGTAAAGTTACCTTTACTCAAGATCTTGTGCGAAAAATGAAATAAAACAGTTGTTCGCTTAGCCGATTTTGATACATAGTACTTGGGCGCACTAAAAATGTTAAACACTTTGGCAGAGTACAAACTTGGAAGTATATTTCTAAACCTCAGTGTCAGCTTGAAGATGATCCGTACTGCTCCAGCAATAGCAGCATCAATATTTATATATATATATATATATATATATATATATATATATATATATATATATATATATATATATATACTTTATACATATATATATATACTTTACACATATATATATATATATATATATATATATATATATATATATATATACATATATATATATATATATATATATATATATTTGTATATATATATATATATATATATATATATATATATATATATATATATATGTATATATATATATATATATATATATATATATATATATATATATATATATATATATATATATATATATATATATATATATATATATGTAAATTATGTTAGTGTATTTTACAGATAGAGTGCTCAATGTTCTTAAAGAACAGAGCAATAATTAATTAGTAAAAAACACTAATCTAACTTTTATCTTCGACTTGAAGTTTCACTATTGCTGGATCATCAGGAAGAGTTCTTCCTGAACTCTTCCAGAACTCTTCCTGATGATCCAGCAATGGTGAAACTTCAAGTCGAAGATAAAAGTTAGATAAGTGTTTTTTACTAATTATATATATATATATATATATATTTAAATATATATATATATATATATATATATATATACATATATATATATATATATATATATATATATATATATATATATATATATATATATATATATATATATATATATATATATATATATATATGTATAAACATGTATATATATACATATATATGGATAAAGTATATATATATGTATAAAGTATACATATATATATAAGTATACATATATATATAAAGTGTATATATATATATATATATATATATATATATTTATTTATATGTATTAAGTATATATATATATATAAAGTATAAATAAATGTTTAAAGTATATATATACATAAAGTATATATATATATATATATACATATATATATATATATATATATATATATATATATATATATATTTATATATATATATATATATATATATATATATATATATATATATATATATATATATATGTATATATATACAAGTCACATTTACACTTATAATCAGATTTCAAATAAAGTACAATTTTTAGCTTGTTACATAGCCAAAAACTTTAATTGATGAATATAATATTGACATGTTGGTTAAAATTAGCATGATTCTGTTGTTTCAGGAGACATTCGAGTATAAGTTAGTGTAGATTTTTCTAAAGTTTAACGGGTGTTACACAAAATACCAATGTTTCTTGAGATTATACTACGAATATGTATAATATGATCTCCCCAGGATAAGTTTTCATCTAGTAAAACACGAAGTAGTACGTTTGTGAAAGAGCACTCAGTTTTAATGTTATTTATACATAGCATTGGTAAGGTTGTAGAAACATATTGAAACTTTTGTTTAGAACGGATCAAGAAAAACTTGGTTTTATCAGTGTTTCAAAATCGGGCTGTTAGCGTAAACCCAGTTTGATATTTGTTTTATTTATTTCTTCGCTAAATGAAATAGAGAGATAATGTTAAGGTGATAATACCCAGCTAGCAAAAACATGTCTAATTAAAATCTAAAATGTTAACACCTTTTAGAAATTGCGGATTTCATTCATAAATGGCTTTGGTTGAATTTCTAGGTTTGCTGACGTACTCGAAATATCAAACACATTTTGTTATTTGATAATTGTTTCTTCAACTATTAATCAGTAAAACAAATTTTTAATTGGTTGTATAGTTTTTGTTTGGCGTCTGTTAAAATAATGGAAAATTAAAACGAACATTTTCATCATATTTTACTTTTTTATTTCCGGAGAGGTAAAAGCGCATCGCAAGCTCACCAAATGTAATGTGCTGTTTATGATGACAAAGCTTTAAAAGAACGGCAGTTCAAAATTGGTTTGCCAAATTACGTTCTGGTCATTTTTTACTCAAAGATTTAAAACGCTCTGGTTGTCCAGTTGAAGTTGATGATAAAAAAATCAAAGCATTAACCGATTCGGATCGTCACAGTACAATACGTGAGGTTGCAGAGAAGCTTCATGTATCACATAAATGCATTGAAAACTGCTTAAAACAACTTTGCTATGTCCGAAAACTTAGTATATGGGTTCCTCATGAACTAAAAGTAATTAATTTAACACAACAACATCTGCGAATTATAAAAGAAAAGTAATAAAAATGATCCATTTTTAAAACGATTGATAACTGGTGATGAAAAATGGGTTGTTTACAACAATGTCAATCGCAAAAGATTGTGGAGCAAGCTAGGTGAACCAGCTCAAAAAGCATCAAAAGCTAATATTTATTAGAAGAAAGTTATGTTATTAGTTTGGTGGGATTACAAAGGAATTGTCTACTTTGAACTTTTACCACCCAACCGAACAACCAATTCAGATGTCTACATTGAACAACTAACAAAATTGAACAATGCAGTTGTAGAAAAGCGGCCCGAAATGACAAATCGAAATCGTGTTGTATTCCATCATGACAATTCAAGGTCATACACATGAATTGGAGCTTGGTTATGATGTTTTGTTACCTCCACCATATAGTCCTGACCAAGCACCATCTGATTACTTTTTATTTTGAACTTTGCCAAACTCCTTGAACGGTAAAAGTTTCAATAATGATGGTTATGTCAGGGTTAGGGTTAGGGTACCTGGTTCAGTTTTTTGCTTATAATAACCAGAGGTTTTATAAACGTGGAATTATGATGCTGCCTGAACGATGGCAAAGGTCGTTTCTTAAAATGGGCAATACATCACAGAATAAAGTTATTTCGTTCTGTAAAAACTTGTCTTTTATTTTCTAAAAAAAATCCACAATTACTTAGTTGCCAATCGAATAATAAAAATCTGATGATTAACTGTGTCAAATGCTTTCGACAAGTCTATAAATATATCAAAATATAACTGGATAGCTGGTTCTATTGTTTTTTTCGAAAAAAGTTGAAGCTAAAATTGGCCTCCCAAGATGGCGGCGATTTAAGTTTCTAGCGGTGAAACCGATATCCTAAATGGGCTATATCAAATTACCAAAAAAAAAAAATTAAATAAGCTTATAAATTTGTTAAAAATAAAAGAAAACAAATGAATTTTAGAGAATTGTATAATTGAATTTATTATTAAATGGCATTTACAAATTTAGTTAAGTCTAAGTATAAGTATTAAGTATAAGTATTAGGAACTAAAAACTATAAATCTTATAGTTTTTAGTTCCCAATGCTGTATGCTAGAAGGTTAATAACATAACAGTATGATAAACGGCAATCATTTCTACCCTCTATATTCTCTACTACTATATTCTCTATTTTTTGTAGCAAGATGCCATTTTGTACAAATTCTACATGAATTGTTAACTGAGTGCTGTGAGTATACAAAAACTTAGGGGTTCCTTCTAGAATTATATTATACTTGAATTCTATTATTGCATAAACTATTTGAATAAAATATTATTAAGTGTCACTTATACTGGTAAAAAAAAACCAGGTCTGAATTATAGTTATTTATAACAACTTTTAAAACAAATAAAAAGTAAATAATAGTTTCTTATAGTTTGAAGGATAATCACTCAATACAATTGAAGAAACAAATGTATATAAAAATACATTTGTTTGAAAAAAATTTATTTCTATCTTGATATAGAAATGTTCAAAACATTTCCTCCTCTTTGAAATATCTCCTAAACTTTAGTTAAATATCCTGCTAACCTGCTGTTAAGTATTATGGTTATATATTACAGCTTGCTGACTTTTTTATATTAATGAACTGTAAATAGCTGTTAAATAATTTTATAAATATGTTGTTGAGTTTATTTGCATAATAGATTGATTATATGACATTAAATTCAAGAAAATGATTTGCTAAAGAATATCATTAGTCTTAAAGAGATTACTGCTACACAAATGATCTTGTATAATCGAAAAACTGATTTCATTGGATATTTGGCAGCAATTAAATCTGCTCAAGGTATTTTTTGACTGGGTTGAAAAAGAAGGTTCACCATTAAATTATTTATTATCATATAAGCGCAGTCAAAACCATCTAGAGCTCTTTTTTGGTGCTGTGAGATCTGCAGAAATGTTTTACAGCAATATCAATTGCCAACAATTCACATATAAATAACTTTTTATGCAAAGTATCGTTCAATTTTCAAATGAAAACTGCAGCATCAGAGATAAAACTCATGTATATGTTTTAGACGACTCTTTTGGTGATTTTAGTACTAAAATATCTTTTACTGAAATTGAATTAATAAGAAAATATGATTTGTTGGAGAGAGAACCAACAGTGAGTGATCACGATAATGCAGATATTCCAAACTGCAACAATCTATTTGAGTATAAAAAAACTTTGATCCCATATATTGCTGGATACGTAGATAAAATGACTTAAAAAAAAAATATCCTCATTAAATGTCAGAATGTACTAGTACTCCCTTTTCATTTAAAACAAAAAAGCTTTTTAAAATTCAAAGACATAGGAGGTTTGATTAAACAAACCATAAGTGTTATATGCAAAGAAACGGAAAGGTGTTTCCAATAAGTGATAACAATATATTTTCCTTGTTTTACCTCATTTGGCGGTTTGGCTACCAAATTAACTAGAAAAATATATATATATATATATATATATATATATATATATATATATATATACATATATATATAAAAATAATATAAGACACAAATAACTATATAAAAAAATTCTAGAAGAAACCCCTGAGTTGTGTGTACTCACAGAGCTCAGCTAATAGTTTATTCAGCATTTGTAAATTTGTGATATCTATTTAAAAAACTAATTTCATAATAGTTTATTTTAAAAAGATATTTAGCTGCCTACCATGCAGTTATGTTATTAACCTTCTAGCACACAGCATTGGGTAGTTAAGAACTAAAACGTGCAAAAATTGTATTATAAACAATATTAAACAAATAATTTATAGTAAAACTAAAATTAAAAGAAAGTAGTTAAATGAAAAATAAACAAAATATGAATAAAATTATTTCAGTTTTTCAAACTTAAAATAATTATTCGAAAGTTGTTTGGAAAATGTTAATTTTTATAACTACTAGTTCCTTATTTGTTCTTTACTAATGTTAAATAAACTAATTCTTAATTAAAAAAAACTAAAAATTTTTATCTTATTTAATAACATTTATTTATCTTTAAAAAAGCAAGATATTATACAAACTTATTGTTTAGAATATATTTTGTTAAACAATAGAAAACTTAACGTAAATATGTAATATTGCCTTTTTTTTTTTAATTATTGTTATGTAAAACCAAAAATTATATTTGAGGCATGTACATTTCATAATATTTATATATGTAAATGACATATAAGTTCGTAACAAAAATTTCTTCATTTGTAAGCAACCGAAACCATCGCCATCTTGGGAGGCCAAAACTGGCTTCAAAAAATTTGCCGCATACGCTATCCAGTTATATTTTGAGATCAGTGGTTTAACCTAATAAAAACGTCCAATAAAATTTTGAAAACGTACCATTAATGAATTGTATAAGTGCTTGCTTACTCATGCACTTATACAATTCATTACTTTTTTCACAAAAGAAAAGTACAAAAAGTACTTCTTTTTCAAAAGGTACTTTTTTATTATTTCTAAAAAAAAAAAAGGAAACACCAATACACGTCGATAATTTGTGACCAGACTTTTCTCTCTAGTTTTAAAAATGGATGTAATTATTGCAACTTTTAGTTTTTCTGGAAAAACACAAAAGACAACTTTAGTTTAATCATACTTTTTCCTCTGGTAGTAATGATTCTTTTTTTAAGTAAGAATCGTTCTTTAAAATATCTTTTGGTTTTGAAAATTGCAAAGACTGGGTAATGTCACTTCTAATAATACCAGATTTACAAGTGGCAAAGGCTGTTAGTGAAAAAATTGTCGATTTCAGAAGAACAGTTTTGCGTAATTCTTGTTGGTTTATTTATAATAGGCATCATTCCAAACATTTTGTTCCATTAAAGCGATTGTAAAAATGTTTTATTTTATTACTTTTACCATATTTTAAACAATCCACGTTGAAATCTCGAACTAGTAAATGCGAGCTGTCTTTGTTTTTTTTGCAAGTTCAAAATAATTATTTAAGTAATTTTTAAAGTTGTTTAAACTTCCATAAGGTGATCAGTATGTTGTAGTTACGATCATTTTTTTTGGCAATTCATTAGAATTTTTAAAGTGAAAGATTTAAAATCTGGGGCAGTGAATGACAGGTCGTATGTAATGTTATGAGTAAGTTCTTTAAGCACATAGACATGTATTCCACCACCTTTTTTTAAAAAATTTACGTTCAAATCTAATGGCTTTGTAATAGAGCAAAATAAAATTTTGATAAAATGTTGTATCTAAAAACCAGCATTTCAAGTTCAAATTTAGATTAGTTAATAAGATTTTAAGTTCTTCAAAGTTTTTGGCAATTCTGCGAATATTTAGACATATTGGTCCATTCGATTTAGAAAATCTTTAGAATAATGAGAACTTGCTAAATCTGGCCTAAATAAATAGTTAAAGTCTCCATGATACTTGTAAATAAATGGAAGAAGTCGTTTTTCTAAACATTCATCCACATTAATAATTTTTTTGGAAATTTCTCTTTTCCTATAAAACGAACACTTTCAGTGCATGTCTTTTTGTTGTTTGTGTAGTATCCAGAATTTCCAGACATGTTGTCCCCTGCAAAACAAAAGCATTTCTTGCCATCGATGACTAGAAGCGATTTTGTGTTATAGAGTTGGTTAACTAGTTTCCTACTTCTTTTCTTTGCTTTTATTTGTTGTTCTATAGTGTATTTTGGAGTCTTTTCACGTTTTCTATATTTAATAATCATTTTTTTTAACTGACGACTAATTGTCGATTGATTTACACCGAATTTAATACCTATTTTTCTCTGACTGACCCCTTTTCGATTGTTGACAAGTCTCGTTAAATCGACTTTCTTTTCTCTAGTCCAAGATGTCGGACGACCAGGGTGCTTTCTATCAGAAAACGATTTATTTTTTTTTTTTGTTATTCACCTCCTCAAGGCTGATAAAGCCATTACAGATGAGGAGGCTACTTAATAGTGGTTATAACCCTCTCTCAACTCTATAACTCCTAAACACGAACCTTGACGAGCAAAGCCGCTGCGCGAAGAAACAAGTTGATTAAACAGTTTCAAATCTTTTTAGGTTATCATATTGTACTTCGAGCAAATCCTTCTTTTTCAAAATGATTTACGATTTTTTTTTTTTTTTATATATTAGGTTTATTTACAAGAAACATTTTTAGTCGCTTTCGAAAAGATTCTCGTTCAGCTGCATTTAACCTCATTTTGAATAATTGTGTTTTAAATAATAAAGTTTATATTTTATAGAACGTTTATGCCTACGCATAAAACCACAAAAACTAATTATTATGCTCAAATAATGAAATCAAATTATATACGTCTAAAGATACTCAAAATAAAAAATAAAAATTCTAATTTTTGTGATGTTTTAAGCCTAAAAAAAAAGTTTAAATCATAACTTCCAACTTCCGTGAACTCGGAAAAAATAGAGTATCAAAAGGTATCAACTAAATTATTATTTAATAACATGAAATTGAGTCTGTTTTTAAGAAATTAAAAAATTAGCTGCAACTTTTTGCGACTATGCGAGAAATTTCTCTTTGAAGTTTGCGCTACCTGGATTAGAGCCAATTTTCAATTTTTTGTTTTCCCAAGTGTTAATTGATCAAAAGTCTACATAAGACTTTGTATTCCGTAATCAATTGAAATAATAGTTTATTATTGATTATTGACATTTAATAAGGTAATTATTTGCATATGTATTATTTTCCTAAAACTAAATGTTGGATAATCGCAGGAGAGCCCACAAATTCAAATTTTGATTCAATTGAAAAGTCATTGCTTATAGCCCGTAGAAAAGTATATAATCAAAAAGATTTTTCTTTATTCAATGTGTTAACACTTTCATCAAAAATTTTATCTATTCACATCATATGTTTGTTCAGTTGACAAATAACAACGATAAAATGACAGCTGAAGAAACGGCTGCAATAATATTTGGCGTAGATCTTAGCGTATCTGGCTAAAAACGAATCAAACAGGCATCTAAAATAAGATATCCATCTTATTCAACAGTTGAAAAAGCACTTAAGTTGCGTGGTCCACAGGATAATCACTTGGAAGTCAGTAATTTAAGAGTCAAAGTAGACTTAAAAGCACTTATGAATCATACCGCTGAAAGAATTGTAAAAATGAGGCAAAAAGAAATAATGGATTATTTGGATATCAGTAACAAACTAAGTGAAAATATGTTGCTTTTAAACAGTTGGGATAAGGATGGATCTACTGGGCAGGTATTGTATAACCAAGCGTTTTCTGATTCTGTTGACAGTCAAGATTCAAGCATGTTTGCAGTTGTAACAACATCTTTGAGGCTTAGTCTGTCAAATTCAAAAAATGATTTTATATGGACCAACTTAATGTCTCTTGGTGTAAGATTTTGTAGGCCAATTGAACTTCATTTCATCAAAGAAACTGCCGAAGTTGTTTTAGGAAAAAAACGTTAAATAGAAAATGAAATTTTGGATTTGCATTCAGTGAGTATTGAATTGGTTAATGTAAAGTTTGTTATTATTGATTTCAATTTTATTTTGAGCATGATTAATAGAAAGGTTTCAGCAATTATAACAAACACATCATCAACACAGTGCTGTTGTATTTGCGGAGCTACATTAACTGCAACGACTTGTTTGAAGAACTTTCTAAGTGGATTTACAGCAAAAAAGGGTACACTTATCAATGGGATATTTTTTTTATTTTTTATTTTTTTTTATGTTAAATCACCTCCCCAAGGCCAAGAAGGCCACTACAGACGAGGAGGCTACTTAATTGTGATTATAACCCTCTCTCAACTCTATAACTCCGAAACACGAACCTTGACAAACAAGGCCGCTACGCGAAGAAACAAGTTGATATCTCCGTTACATGCTGGGATATCTCCGTTACATGGGATATCTGGGATATCTCCGTTACATGGGATATCTCCGTTACATGCTGGGATATCTCCGTTACATGCTGGGATAAGATTTCTAGAGTGTCTTTTACATATTTTCTAGCGACTCGAATTCAAAAAATGGAGAGTTACCAAAGAATTCAAGACAGTATACGATAACAAAAAGAAATTTATCCAGCAATTAATGTTCAAAAGAATGCATCTCCGAATTGATTTTCCCGCAGTTAGTGGAGCAGGAACATCTACCACCGGAAATGTTTGCAGAAATGCGTTCTCTGACCCAAAAGAACTAAGCAAAATATTTGGGATTGATAAAATAATTATTAAAATTTTCAAAAATATCTTAATTGCAATAAGTTGTCAGCAAACATTGAATCCAGAGTTATTTGAGCTATACAGTAAAACAAAATACCGTCGATATTTAGATCTGTATGATTGATATAAAATGCCGTCAACAGTTCATAAAGTTCTTGCACATGGAGCAGAAATAATGATAAACTCGCCAGTTCCCTTAGGAGTTTTAGCCGAGGAAGCATCTGAATGCCGAAACAAATCATCGACATCTGAATGCCGAAACAAATCATCGACATCGTGAACTACATGCTCGTAAATGTTCAACAAGCAAATTTTAAAGACGTCAAGTGTCCTCTTAGGTATTTATGGCCTACACAGTTTACTAATTAGGTCTGTGAGGGGAATGTTTACAAGTTACCAGCTCCAACAAAACAATATATTGAAAAATAAATAATATAATCAGTGGCGCGGCTAGTTGTTCGGAGTTGTCCCTAAAAAAAACGGTCATTAGGGCCCAACAAATTTAAAAAATTTTTCCTTCATTAAATTTAAATAAAAAAAAAAAAAAAAAAAGAAAATTTGAAATTTGCACTTTTATAAAAAACTCTTAAAATTGGGTCAAAACGCAGCGCCGCCTAGGTGTTTGAACTAAGTAAGTTAATAAATCAGTTTAAATGATATAAAGATAAAAAAAATTAAATAAAAGTTATTTCTTTCTTCAAAACTATTATTCGCCACCATTTGTATAAAATTACGACAGTGCACCGTATTGAGCAGAGTATTAAATTTTAAATATTTACAGGCCCTCTCTAATTTTTTTTTGAAACTTTTTATTTTCAATTTTAAATGTTCTTGCTTTTTCAAATTTATAACTTTTTGGTATGTATGTATGTATGTATGTATGTATGTATGTATGTATGTATGTATGTATGCATGTATGTATGTATGTATGTATGTATGTATGTATGTATGTATGTATGTATGTATGTATGTATGTATGTATGTATGTATGTATGTATGTATGTATGTATGTATGTATGTATGTATGTATGTATGTATGTATGTATGTATGTATGTATGTATGTATGTATGTATGTATGTATGTATGTATGTATGTATGTATGTATGTATGTATGTATGTATGTATGTATGTATGTATGTATGTATGTATGTATGTATGTATGTATGTATGTATGTATGTATGTATGTATGTATGTATGTATGTATGTATGTATGTATGTATGTATGTATGTATGTATGTATGTATGTATGTATGTATGTATGTATGTATGTATGTATGTATGTATGTATGTATGTATGTATGTATGTATGTATGTATGTATGTATGTATGTATGTATGTATGTATGTATGTATGTATGTATGTATGTATGTATGTATGTATGTATGTATGTATGTATGTATGTATGTATGTATGTATGTATGTATGTATGTATGTGTATGTATGTATGTATGTATGTATGTATGTGTATGTATGTATGTATGTATGTATGTATGTATGTATGTATGTATGTATGTATGTATGTATGTATGTATGTATGTATGTATGTATGTATGTGTATGTATGTATGTATGTATGTATGTATGTATGTATGTGTATGTATGTATGTATGTATGTGTATGTATGTATGTATGTATGTATGTATGTATGTATGTATGTATGTATGTATGTATGTATGTATGTATGTATGTATGTATGTATGTATGTATATGTATGTATTAAGCCACTGCCTAAACAAACTTTTTTTTTCTAAACACATTGGCTCACTTTGAGTAATGTGACCCATAAGTAATGACATAAGTCCATAAAGATTAGACAATTTGGAGTTATAATCATTTTGGGAAATTACTTCAAAGTTTTCACATATTTGTGTTTTTTCTCAAATAATAATTTTTTAGTAATAATGTTAACAAATATTAACGGTTAATTATTTTTCAAAACACTTGGTTATGAAGCAATTTTGCAGTTTATATGTCAAATGTTCACAAAAATCCCATTAAAATTGGTTTAAAAATAATTGGGGCCAGCGTTGTAAAAAAAAGTGAATGACACACCCTTTTCCCTAAACAATGAATATCATTAGAACCAATTAGCGAAATATATCTTATTTTGCAAATGTGAGAGAGCGCTAATTTTTTTTTAAATTGATTAAATAAAAAAACACACACATTTAACAACTGTTCTCGTTGGCTCTGGTTGGGGCTTTTTAGCATACGCGGGTATATATATATTCAACACAGCAACTTCAACGGTTTTTGTTTGAAAACTCATTTTTCTTTTTATTGAAGTCTTTATTATTGAAAATATTTAACATTTCTTAAATTAACTTTTTATAGTCTTTTTTTAATTTGTCAAAGTCTTCAAAAAATAATTTTTGATTTCAATATTTGTAATATGCAAGTTTGAAATATTAGTCTAAAGAAAGTATATATTTATTACTAACATTTTTACATATCTCTTGTTTTGGTTCTGTTTTGGTTTTTAGCCAAAAAAAAATGTCTTTTTACAAGATCATAAAAAAATTTAGAGGCTTTATGTATGAGTTTTACAGCTCTTTCTACTTTTTATGGGTATTGTTTGGCAGATCTGTATGAGAGAGTTTATTAGCAGTTTGAATAGCTTGTAGTAACTCATTTGAAGAATCAAAAACTCAAAGACTCAATCTTTATCGAGAAAATCTCATTTGAGTTGGCCCAAACGTCAGCTTTAAAAAGCTAGGGCTTAACTTCCTTAATTTTGATTTTGAGCTTGAATATTGAATCAATTTTTCTAGATACTTTTGATTTGATTAAGAGCACAACCAATAACAACTTCATTGTCGAGTAGCATAGCATAAAGAAAGTTTTCTCCATATCATCAGTAAAATTTACTCTAAAGACTTATCAATACATTATTTTGAACTCTGTTATCCTTATTATAGAACAACTGCTGAAAATAACATGCTATGACCAGAAAAATGTTTACAAGTAAAAATGATTACAAGTAAAAATGATACAAGTAAAAGTAAGATGATGTTTTGATGGTTTGACACAAGACAGGTTTGACAGAGTTTGACGCCCCATTACTCTTGTATTTCATTGTCTTGTATTTTCAAAATTTCGTTAGTTTAATTCATAAACTAATAAATTTTTGTCTTTTTTTCCATCTAAACCAATTACTTTTAATTGTAAAACTTCTTGACGGTACATTGTATCAATTGATTTAGCCACTCTCGTTTTTTCACAATTTTTTTTTTAAATTTTATTTCACCTCCCCAAAGCCATGAAAGCCACTACAGTTGAGGAGGCTATTTTGGTTGTGGTTACAACCCTCTCTCATTATTTTATTATCCACATTAGTTAACTCAGTTGTAGTAACATCGCTAACTTCATATCATATTGCAGCCTTGGCTTTATTAGTTAAGTCTAGTACTGTTTTTCATTAACTATTTTCTCTTAAACACTAAAAATATCATCTGAACCAACTTCTGATGTTGTTTGAAGACTTCCCTGTCTAATTTGCTTTACACTAGCTTATTTTTTCTCTCTTATGAACAATTTTACAACCCTTGTCCCCATTGCTTGGTGCACACTGCCTAAATTCCAACTTCTTTTTGGTCCTATCTTGGATCGCTTGTCTTTTAAATATTCTCTTATCATAACAGGGACCAAAAACAAGTAAGGTATTATAAAATCAAAGTGTTTTAATTTAAAGTGACAAGTCAATAAAATATAAAGTCTTGGTCAAATGATTAGAGATAAGCAATTGATGCTCTTTTCTTTTACTTAATCTACCATTTTTGTAAAATGTGTTTGTAAATGCATAATAATACTAATAAAGAAAATTATATGTATTACTCTTTACTTTTCCCACAGAGACAAACAATGTTTTAATATGCACTCACTTTTGTCGACATCCAGCTTGCCTAAATATTTATTATTTTACTATCTAATCAAAATAGTTTTAGAAATATTTTTTTGCAAAGGCTTTTGCAAACCTTAGAAGATAATGGTGGTGGGGAGGGGGTTGGGAGGTTTGAATGGTGTACTGGATTTCTAACTAAACATTTAAAATTCTTATCAATTAACATTTAAAAAAAGTGTTTTAAAATTATTTTATACTTTATTTTATTTTTTATACATTTACAATCATTATTAATTAGAATATGACACTGACAAGCAGTCATATTCTAATTATTAATGATTTCCAGTTTTTTCTTATACTAGGTATATGGACACTTCATAAAATGTTTTGGAAATATTATTTTTCAATGAGTTATCTTTTATCAAAGGTTAAATAAACTGACATTTGTCACGTCAAATTTCAAGTCAAAAGTTAATTTTTTGCCTTTAAAATAAATCTTTCTTAAACTTGTAACCATCTTGAATGAGCTGTTTGACGAATCGCTCACGCGTAAATTAGAGGGTTTTCTACTAAATTTTTTCTACTAACTATTGTTTCAACCTTTGTAGAACTTATAAGCTTTTTTCAGTTCATGTTGATATCACAATATGAGTTTACTACTTAATTAAAAAATAAAGTTTCAATATTTTGGAAATTTAAACATGTTATAAATAAATAATAATATTATAATTCCACATAGAAACATTATATAAAACAATTCATAATCTATTATTTAGTTATTGAGGTAATTATTAATTAGTTACCAGTCCAAATTAAATTAATATTATATATAAGCAAATTATAACTTTAATTATCCAATTAAAAGCATGATACAACTATTATTGTTATTTTATAAATAACAGCTGCACCATAGATAAAAAATATAGCGAACATAATATAACATACATAATAAGCAAAATAATTTTTTTTAAGTGTTTACATTTTTTGTATCTATTTAATAACAATTAACTTACGTAATAGTTTAAAAAATATTTTTTTTCATCAACCATAAAACGCTGTTGTTTACTTAAAATTTTGAAATATCATTAATTTTAAACGATCAGAAGTGTTATTTCCGGACCTTAAGTAACCACTGTAAAAAATTTAAATTTTTTTTTTTTGTATTTCCCAAAAAGTTTGACGACTTAAAAAAATTTTTTTG
Source organism: Hydra vulgaris (assembly GCF_038396675.1). Taxonomy (NCBI): domain Eukaryota; kingdom Metazoa; phylum Cnidaria; class Hydrozoa; order Anthoathecata; family Hydridae; genus Hydra; species Hydra vulgaris. The sequence goes on along the minus strand of NC_088923.1, from coordinate 621,215 downwards.
TTGCGGCATTTAATTAATATATATATACAATATATAAACTGCACACTGAGCCAAATGATATTTCATACATGACAGTGGCTTAGTATGCATGTTTGAACGTTTGTATGTATGTATTTATGAATGTATGTATATATGAATGAATGTATGTATGTATGAATGTGTGTATGTATGTATGAATGTATGTATATATAAATGAATGCATGTATGTTTGCATTTATATGTGAGTTCTACGCAAAGGAAACTATATATTATACGTTGTTTATATTTTGCCCTTTCATTGTTTAAAATTATGCTTCATAGTGCTTTTATCAAAAGTATCAAGTTTGAATAACATTTTCAATTATTTTTTTAAAGATGTGGTCGTTTTGCTCCAAAACCAAGTTGTTTTCCCGAAAATGAAAATGACATTGATTTTATTATTGGTCTTATTGGGGAATTTGGAAAGAATAATAATGAACTAACTTACACACAAAATATGGATGAGACTCAGCTTTGTATAAAAAATGGAAGAATGGCGAGGTTTATAAATAAATGTCTCATTGGTGTTGTGTTTTTCAAATCAGTCTGAAAAACTAGTTATTGCAGGAAAAACTTTATGGAACTATTTATATTTGTTCAAATATATATAAAAACTCTTTTTTAATTTTTGTTATTTTAAAGTAATTAATTTCTTTGTTAATATTTTTGATTATTCATGTTTATAAAAAGAATTGAGTCACTATTTTAATTTATACTACAAAACCACTCGCAGATGCTTTGAAGCCATTTTTCTCATTATAGTTTTACATTTCATCGTATACTCAAAGATCATTTTGTAGAATGGCAATGTTGTGATGCAAAGCTAGATGCAATAATGTCTATAAAATATTTTTAGTTTTATTGTAAAATATTTTGAAAAAAAATTCCAAAACAACATTCCACTGTCACATCAGTGCTGATAATATATGGCGTTGTCCCTATAACATGTGTTGATGAGCTGAGTTGGTAAAAACTTGAGTCTCTTGAACACATCTAGTCCATTGAATACAAGTTGACAAAACTTTTTTTGAAGAACCGTTAACTACTTTGCAGTTCAAAGAAAAATATAATTTTTTGATACAATTTTCCATTTTCTCCCTAAGATCTTTTTATAGGATATGCTCCGTCGCCAAAGTTCATAAAATCTAATATATATATATATATATATATATATATATATATATATATATATATATATATATATATATATATATATATATATATATATATATATATATATATATATATATATATATATATATATATATATATATATATATATATATATATATATATATATATATATATATATATATATATATATATATATATATATTAGGGTGGAGCGATTTTGAAAATTTTTGAAATTTGATTTGCCTGAGCAGCAAATCAATATCTTTTGGTGAAAAAAGAACCTTACTCTTTTTTTTTTAGTTTAGATGAGTTCTTTAGGTTCCTCTTTGGATTCTAAATTTTTAATGGGTCCTAATATCGTTTAAATTTTTTTTTTCTAAACTATATCAACTTGATACTTAAAAAAAGCAAAATAATATGCTGATTTTGAAAAATAATGTTTGTTTTTATTAGAAAATTAAAATTAAAAAAGTAGAGTTGCTTTTTTCATTAAAAACCCCCGTCCTCAACAAAAAAGGGAGGAGGGTTTAAGGTACATTATTGCAAGTATTTTTTTCACTAAAAAATTTTTTTAATAAAATTATTATTTATGAAACAAGCATTTTTTTCTGCTTTTTTTGAGTCCAAGTTTGATATGGTTTAGAAAAAAAAATTCAAAAATATTAGGACCTGTCAAGAATTTAAATTCCAAAGAGGACCCTCAAGATCTCATCAAAATCAAAAAATATTTTTTTACTTTTATCTTATAATTAATAGACATTGATTCGTGTCTCAGTAATATTGGTTTGTAAACTCTTTTTTTTTTGCTATGAAAATCGCTCCACCCTAATATATATATATATATATATATATATATATATATATATATATATATATATATATATATTAGGCCGGATCATAACTTAAAAAAATTTGAAAAATTTCTTCGGGAATTTCGAGTAATTCAAATACGCTGAATGCAATGCTGCAAACCGTTTTTCGTTACTACTTTGCTATACTTTGTATTTTTACCTTTGAAGTTTTCAAATAAATTAACTTAAAAACGCTCATTTGTTACATAATTTATTGATTGAATTTATAATAAAATTCAAATTATTTGAACAGTCAAAACAATATATCATTAGCAAACGTTGATTAGAAACTATACTTAAATGTTCTTAAATTCAGATTTTGTGTCAAAGTGAGGAATCAACTTGCGGCGCTCCAGTTGAACGCGAATATAGCCATCACGATTTTCATGACCATAAACTTTGGATGCTGATTCAGTCACAATTTTAATCACACGTTCAACACTTTGATTGTGACATGGAAATGGCTCAATGTCAATAACTATGTCTTCAACTGACGAAAGCCATGCCAATATTTGTACAGTTGGAATATGTTTTGTCAGAACAGGTTCCAAGCGGGGCTGTGTTTGCCAGTCAATCAGTTCTTCATAGCTAGTCGCTTGAAATCGTATCTCAGGGAGTTGAAATTTTCGATTTGATATGTCATCTTCACGAGCACGAAGAATTCTTTTCAACGCAAGCTTACGGATCACTTGACGGTAGCGTTTCTGAAAAACAGTGGTTTTCAAAAAACAGCTGTTTGCTGTTCCTAATTTTTCAAAAAACAGCTGTTAACAGCTGTTTTACTGTTTTTTTTTTTAAATACAAAGAAAATAGTAAATTTATGTACTTTTAATTTAAATACTATATTGTATAACTTTTCTTACATGATTTGTTATAAAAATATTTAAGGAACACAAGTGCATTTAGTGATTTGTCCGATAATTGTGATCGAATTTTTGTACAGTAATTTGCGCATACTGAAAAAACACGCTCAACGTCAGTCGATGTTGGTTTAATTGAAAGTAATGCATTGTAAAGCTTTTGTAGATGCTCTGTTCGTTTGCCTCTATTTTTGAAAAGGACAAATTCACTTTTTAACCATTTGAATTTATCTTGCCCCAATATTTTTGATGACTTTTCTTTTTGAAGAAGCATGTTAAGTTCATCTTGAAGCGATAAACTTTCTTGCTCGGCATCGTTAGACTCTGTGACTGTCATTTCATCATCATTTTCCTCGTTATTGATTCCAAAGAGGCGAGATGCAAGTTTTCCAGCAAAAATCAAAGTGTTTTTTGACGGTGTCGTGGAAGGATCGTTGAAGCTTCGCAAGAGATTCATTATATCGCTTGTCCAGCGCTCATCAATTCGGCGTTTTAAGTTCTCGTAAAATGTTTTACTTATTTCGTTGTTCATCATTGAAAGCTTTTTTAACATAAATTCGATGATTGTATCAGCAGTCTCTAATGTTGCGTCTTCTCGACATAAATTCTCCACTGCAAGTTTTACAGGATCTAAAGCTCTGAGCAAATTTTTAAGCGCACCAAAATCCAAGGAATCGATTAGATGAAGTGAGTTAAAGTCAAATAATGTTGCTCGAATAGAATTTTCTGTTTGTATAAGTGACTCAAGCATTGTTGGAATTGAGTTCCATCTAGTTTTAACGTCGAGATGAAGTTCTTTCTCATGCCCTAACTCATTTTTGACGTGAATTTGAAACGCATGGTTTTTGACAGATGATTTTTTTATAAATTTAACAAGTTCTCGTGATTTCTTAAGAAGGTCCTTGTAATCAGTTTCGACATCATAAAAATTTTTCTCGAGGAATTGAAGGTCACCATTCTCGTCAAATTCATCTGTTTCTGATACATCATCGCTATCAATGTATTCCAAATTATCGACTAGATTATTTTTCTTACAGAGTGTATCGCAAACGGCAAGATGAATTCCGTGATTTAGACAAAATTGCCCCTCTATCTCAGCATGACGAATAAATTTTTTGTTTACAGAGGCACCATTTAAAGTAGCAGCAACAATATCGGTTTTCATTGATAAACCAAAACTTAAAAAATGCTTTTTCATAATTTCTATCATATCCATAGCTGAGCATGAGCCTAATATGCGAACAAGTCCTGTCTTAAAAGTCAGCTTATTAACATTATTGTGAAGATTCACTCCGAAGTATCGCCGTCCTCGTATGCTTGTCCACTCGTCAACCGAGAAGCTAAACTTTGCATTCTTCTGCAGCAATTCTTTGATATTGCCGATCATTTTTTGTTTCTTATCATCATAATTATCGTGAATTAATTTCATGACGTCGCTCTCGTTTCTTGGCAACTTAAAATCGTCTCGTGATATGGATAAACGAATATATTTGCTGCTTGTGATGGTATGTATTGAAATATTGTCAGTGGCCAAGTTGCTTACTATCTCCTTAAGTGTCATTTTTTTAGAAAAAATATCAGGGATCATCATTGTTCTCTTTTCAGTTACAGCTTGTTGACTGGATTCAGCTGTATCAGGTGGTTTATCAAACGTAATACCATGTGAAATCAAGTGCCTCTTTAATGTGGTCGTTGAATTACCAGAACACTTAATAACTTTGTTGCAACGTTTGCATTGACCTTCGAGATCTTTTGTTTTTGCATTCTTGCATTTAATTGCAAAATCCCAAACAGAAGACATAGCTGAAATCTAAATAAGTATTAAATAGTGCAAGATATTTAAACTTAATTCGTAATATAGCTTACTTTTTGTTAAATAATTATTTGTTATAATAAGTTATTATTTTAACTTAAATTGTGACAAAATCACTTTCTTCAAAGCGAAGGGAAAAGCCCCGCGATTTTTTTTAAAAAAAGTAGTTACTTGTATGGAAATTTTTTTTTTCAAATCACTTTAACTTTAGAAAAGTAAAATGTAATCGCGGTAACATATCAAAATTTAAAAAAAAAAACAGTAAAAAACAGTTACAAAAAACAGCTGTTTGCTGTTCTTAGTTTTTGTCAAAAAAACAGCTGTTTTACTGTTATTGTTAAACAGCTGACAGAAACCCTACTTGACGGTTGTCTTTGAGCATAGCCAGAATAATGCTCTCGATATGAGCCGGGTAACTATTGCGCTTCAAAACTTGCTGAACAATTATTCGATAACGCACAGGAAGAAATCGTGATGTTTCTATCATTTTATAAAAGTGTGGAGCAGCATTCCAGCAGTTTGAATGTTTCGTAATGTCAAACCAAACAACCGCATATGAATTCACAATAAATTTAGCCAAAAGTATTAGTTCATTTGATGGATTTTCAGTAGATATATAGAGGCGTAGAACACGGTTTGCTAGTGTCAACTACCTTGCATGGTTTAGTCGCCCAGGTGTTCTAGAACTAAATCTATCTGGTACAACACCTGTCTTCACCACATTAACAATTTCGAAAAAGTACAGTTGATCACTGCTTAACAACTGCTTATTGCATATAATAGGTTCATCAACAAATATGGCAAAGCTGACTATGGGTTTCTGAACAGACATTGAAATAGACTTGCCAATTGGTCCATTAAATGAATGGGGTCCAGTTGTTGCACCATCTAAGGAGTGAAAAAGTTGTCTCAAAGGAAGCTCGTTCAGATGTAAAAGACAAGTGGACCAGTGCAGTGGTCGACCAAGTTCAATTTCCATTCTGCGTATAACTCCATTGTTTAAACCAGTATTAACGTTAGTTGAATCAGAACCAATACAAACTGCTCTATCTGATATGCCAAAACCATCTGCTTGTAGAGCAATATTTTTTAAACGACGGTTTTTCAGACGAGTAGATGTGACTTCGGTATCGACATCTGATACGAAAGGGGAATAAGTTTCGGTGTCAGAATTGTTGTCTGTATCATTATCTGATTCATTATCAGATGCTTCAACGACTCTGGCACACTTAACTGCAGTCTCTTCCTGTGATAATGAAACAGATTTTCGTTTTAAACGCCTCTCAGCACGTGCGGATTCCTTCTTGTCGATTCCAGCTATTCTGCCAACACATATCAAACAATGTGTCAAGATCTTTTTCTATTTCATCTTGTTTGACTGTTGCAGACTTTGATCGAATCACTTTCTGAACATTGCCTATGTACTTCTCCAGCTGTAATTCTATGCCTCGAAGACTTATAGTAGGAACTGATGCCTTAATCCATATCTGAGAAAGTTTCTCTGCTGGTCTCTTACAAACAGATCGTAGTGGTTCAGTTTCATAGTTCTTCTCAGACAAGTATGCTTTGCCTACTTGCTTGTGGGTTGGCAAGCAAAAATTGGGTAATTCACGACCTTCTTCAAAAAGTATATGACGATTCTTTGAAGCTTTAGATCTTGAAATCATTATTGTTTTACAATTTTATAACATATCAGAATTTCAGTTAATTTCTAAAAATACAAGATGAGACGAATAAATTCTGCAATCAGTTGATAAAAGCAGAAATTAATAAACAATCATATAAAAATAGAATAATATAATAATAATAATAATAATAATAATAATAATAATATAATAATATAAAGTTATAATAGCGTTGGAGTTAATCATATCATTAGGGTTAATTTAGTTAGGTAGGTATAGATTTGGTTCAATTTCATAACCTTGGAATTATATCTAGTATTAGGGTTAAATGCATGTTTCAGTTAATGCATGTACTAAAGTAAATATACTTAGCATATAAAACCTTAAAACTTAAAAATGCAAAGTATAATCAATTCTTTAGAAATATTTTTTTTGTAATTATTAAACAACACTATATCACGCCACTTTTCACAAATTCTAAAAAAAATTAATTTTTATGATCCGGCCTAATATATATATATATATATATATATATATATATATATATATATATATATATATATATATATATATATATATATATATATATATATATATATATATATATATATATATATATATACAATACTTAAACGACAATACTTAAACGAAATACTTAAAGTACAATACTTAAACGAAAAACTTTTGGAATAATAATTAAGTGAGAAGTTTGTTAATTTAGGACATAGTTCAAATTTGTTTATACATCTATCTAGAATAAAGACTTTTATATACCTAATTAAAATATAGCAAAAAAAGAGAAGTAGATTATAATAATATACAGTAACGACATTGTAAATAATGTAGTAATATAAGTATCGGTAATAATAATAGGCAATAATAATAAAAACTCCAGTTATTGGTAATAATAATCAAAATAATAATAATACAAATGATAAAGATAAGAATTCTATTAATAATAATAATAATAATAATAATAATAATAATAATAATAATAATAACAATAATAATAATAATAATAATAACAATAATAACAATAATAATAATAATAATATTATTATTATTATTAATTACAACAATAATATTAATAATAATAATAATAATAATAATAAATTTGACTTAAAATTGCTTTAAGAAAGTTAGCATAAGCAAACCATTTTTTTAATTTATCTTTTGCTTTAATCTAATTAATTTGCTTTTTTTTTTATCAAACATATAAGTTCTTGAATAAAGTTTTATTTTACATTAAGTTTGGTGCTTGGCGTTGGAACTTTTTTACTGTGTATTAAAAAGCTTAATTCATTTTTTTTTACAGATCTGAATCTACTGGTAATTGTCTATATTTAGTTCGTTTTCTATTTGCCTGAGTGGTGATAATAGTTTGGTAATGGATTTAAGAATTCTGACAGCAATTGATTTATATTTAAATCCCTCATTTTATAGTAATCATCCATCGTTTGTCAGCTTGTGCTTAAAGTATCCAAATGAGTTTTCATCAATAGATAATTTGTTAGCAGTGTCTGTGTCCACACATTCTGTAGACTCAGGAAAACTAAAAGATGATCTTGTTAAGGAAGAAGCATTACATATATGTCAAGAATTTGTATGGTCTGGTTTTCTTTGCGTTCTTGCTCTTTCAACTGTGTGTTTTAAACAAGTTCAGTGTTACTACAGAACAATTGGTTCTTTCCTAAAATATAAACTTATGTTTAATCTTAAAATTGAACCTCGTATTTTATCTCCATCATCAGATGTTCTGAATTTATTGTTTTGTTTTGAAGGATCAAATCCTCCACTTCCATATAAACACAATCATTATGTACTTCTAGTTTTCATTCCAGATGAGAAGTGCTTGAAGCGTAAATTTTTATGTAAAAATTTAGTAAATGTGCTAAACAATTACCAATTACTATGTTTACAGATAAATACAACACCAATCAAGAACCACCTATTTCTACCATTGCTAATAAATCTTTTTTATTTGAACTTAATAACAACATTATAGATTCCTTTATAGATTCAAAATCGTGTTCTTCCAATACTTTGCTACCTTTAAATGAAAATGATTGTAAAATTAAAAAAAAAAAGTTTTTATCTGCCAAAATTTTAAAACTAGAGTCTTATACAAATAAGTTGTCATTTCCTAGTGAATATGATATTGCATGCTTTCGTTCAAAGGCATCTACTTTAAATGATTTGCAATTAAAAAACTTGATTAGAAATGTTTTTGTGCCTAATGAGCGTTATTGCTTTCAAAAAACAAATGTACGATCTTTCCAATTTATCTGGTTAAAGCAATTTTCATGGCTTAGTTATTCACCATCTGAAGATGGAGCATATTGTTTGAGTTGTGTTTTGTTTGGGTTTAAGTACTTTTTGAAATCTAGTAGATGTAAAAACTTGTTTTCTCAGCCTGTAAAGCACTGGCCAGATGCTGTGCGTGTTTTTAAAAGACATTATCATGGGAAAAAAAGAAAGATTAATGAACATCACGAAGCTGTACAAAGTCTTCATTATATGAATGGAAGTATTCAAAATATTGATATTTTACTTAATAAAGATTATGAAAAGGAGGTTGCTTTAAATCGGGACAAATTGCATTCAAATGTTGACTCAATCATTTTCTTAGGCCGTCTCAATATAGCTTTTAGAGGTCATCGTGACGATTCCCAACATCATCCTACTGTTGGAAAATATTCTTTAGTAAATGGAGTAGGAAATTTTGTTGAACTTTTAAACTACAGGATCAGAGGTGGGGATAAAGTTCTTGAGCATCATCTTAACAGCTGTGCAAAGAAGGCATCATATATTTCTAATTCGTCACAAAATGAATTAATAAATTGTTGTGGAAAATATATCCAGAATATTTTAATTTCCGATATAAAGGAAAATCAATTTTTTTCGATAATTGCTGATGAAGCATCTGATTGCTCCAATCAGGAACATATGTCTTTAATTATAAGATTTATTGATAGTTCTTTTGATGTAAGAGAAGAATTTATGGGTTTTTTGCATTGCGAATATGGTTTATCAGGAGAAGCTCTTTGCAAAATTGTTTTATCATGTCTTAAAGATTATTCTCTTGACATTTCCAATTGTCGAGGTCAGGGGTATGATGGTGCAGGATCTGTTGCTGGTCATATTAAAGGTCTTGCAAAGAGAATTAAAGATTACAATGACAAAGCAGTTTATACTCACTGTTTTAGTCATCGACTTAATCTTAGTGTAGCAAATTCGTGCAAACTGCAAGAAGTCAGAAATATGATGGAGCAAGTAAAACAATTGTCTTATTTTTTTAATTTTTCTGAGTCATGACAAAATTTATTAGAAGCAGCTATTAAATTTTGTCTTGACTCACCAAACATTGTCCTTCTGCTACAAAGAAAAAATTAATTGATGTTTGTCGCAAAAGATGGGTTGAACACATAACTGGGTTGGATGATTTTGAAAGTTTGTTTGTACCTATTGTTTTTTGTCTTGAAGGAATGAGTATGAACTTAGAAAAAAAGTGCAATAAAGAAACTTCCTCACAAGCTTCTTGTTTTTTAAAACTCATTACAACTTTTGATTTTATTGCATTTTTAGTAATTACTCGAACAGTTCTTGACTACACTATTCCTGTAACACAAATGTTGCAAGGTAAAACTTTTGACATTTGTGATGGTTTAAGTTTTTTTCAGCTTTAAAAAGTTGTATGCTAACACTTAGAAATCTAATAGATGATTATCACATAAAGTGGTATGATACAATTCTTTGTCTTGCTTTTAAAGTTGATGTTGCAGAAGTTAAACCAAGAGTATCAAGGTGTCAAATATATAGAAATAATGTTCCTTCTTGTTCAACTTCAGATTATTTCAAGAAATCGTTAACCATACCACTTATCGATCACCTCCTATTTGAAGTTTTTTTTTTTATTTTTTATTTTTTTTAATTTTTTATTTTTTTTTGGTGCCCCAAGAAGTCCTAACGGACTTGTCACAGAGCACCGCGGAAGTGCATTTAACCAGGAAGTTCACGCCTCCTTCCCTACCGTGACGCGAAAATATGACCAGAGCTCGTTTCGAACCTGGATCTCCTGCTTATAAAGCAAGCGTTCTAACCACTGCGCCACGGCCCCACTGAAGTTAATAACAGATTTAGTGATGATGCTTTGGTTGCTTATGATGGTTTGGTTATTATTCCAGATAAAATGATGTCTTATGTTTCTAAGAAGATTGACTGGAAAATTAAGTTTCAATCTTTTGTAAATTTTTTTTCAACAGATTTGCCATGTGCAATTTCTTTAAGCGCAGAACTTGATTTGTGGGAAAGCTTTTGGGTTCAAGTAAAAATTTGCTTACCAGATAATTTTTCAAGTACTTTAAAAAGTCTTCCTAACAATCAATTTGCAAATTTAAGAGTTTGTCTTCGCATTCTAGGAACATTGCCTGTAAGCTCTTCTGCGTGTGAAAGATCGTTTTCAGCTATTAGACGATTAAAAAACTACACACGAAGTACTATGTCATCTGAGAGAATGAACAGTCTTGCTTTATTGCATATTCACCAAGAGATAGAACCTAATATTGAAAAAGTTATAGACTTATTTGCACTTAAAAATCGTAGAATAAATTTTACAGATAAAAATTGTTAACCTTATTTTTTTTTTTTTATTATTCATTTTCTTTAACAAGTTTTTTTTATTTGTTAATTTGTAAGTTAACTTTTAATATTTTATGTTTGATGCTTTTTGAGTTGTTTTAAAATTTTAACTCCATATATAATTAGTTTATGTAATACATAGTGTCTGGGCCATATTAGTAACAAAATCTTTTTTTTTTTTTTGAAATACAATACAGTTACCTTTTTTCTGAACAAAGTGTGTTGTTAAAATTCCAGAGGTTAGTCCTTCCTCAATTTTAAACAAGCAATGAACAGGGGGTTGATTATGTAATAAATATAAGACTAAGAATAAGTATAAATATTACAAATTGTTCTTCCTACATATCATTTTAATAAAATTAATTTGATTTAAAAAAAAAGTGAAAAGTTTGTATTACTTTTTTTAAATATTTCCTTAGTTTAAAATAAATTTTTACTTATATATATTTTATAAAACACATGAAATAAAACAAATTAAAACTATGAAAGTAAAATTATTTTAATTAGATCTTTTAATATAAAATAATATTTCAAAATTTTGATTCTAAATATACCTTTTTTTTTCTTTCTCTTTAGTAAACTTATCACCTTTAATCAGTAAATAGGACTTTATCAGTTTTTTTATTTAAAAAATATATATGATTTTACTTTTTGATGTACTGTATTTTTTATATTTTAACTAAGAACGTTATGTTTTATACAAATTTAAATATTTATTTTATTAAATATATCTTTTTTCTATTTTTTAGTTCTACCTTTTAAAACGTTCTACTCAGCGCCATTATTTTAGTTTACCTTGCTTAACTGTTAAAATATGGTTTTAATTTTGTAAACTTTCATGACTTAAAGTTTACTTTATTGATCATTAGCCGTCAGTTTAGTGAAAAAAATGACTTCAATACAAATAAGGTAAGTGATAACTGCTCACCGGCCGCATCTCAAGTTTGTTTACATTGTTGACCGAAGTTTACGATTAATAGTCATGTTATAACTATATTGTGTTACTACTATATTGTATATTATTATGTTATTACTATGTTGTATCTTTCATGTTAATAATAATAACTTTTGTTATATAAATGGTAATAATGTTGTGTGTCTATTTAGATTTTAATTATTTTTAGCGTTATTTCGGAAACAATGTAGGGGAGAGTGGGGCACCATGACAAACTTTTAGTTTTTGCTTCGTAACAAATTTTTTAAAACGCTTTTTTTTAGGGCGATTGGTTTGATTTGTTGAAAAAAATTTTTTCGACTAAATAAAATCTATGAGTTACCAAAATATAACAGGTTAAACTTGTGAGACTAATTAAAGTAATATTAGAAATTTGTTTCAAGGTACCGGTATTAACGTTATAGGTATTAACGATCAATTAAAAACTGAGCTAAGAAAGTAGCTAAAAGTATAAACATTGTTTGTTGTGTTTTGTCATAAATTAATTATACTGTGTATTAAATTTGAAATATTATGTTAGTGTTTTTATCTAGTATGTTGTATTTTTTTCCTCCAAGCGATCTAAATTAGTGTAACCCTATGCTCCTTTTTTGAATTCATAAAAAGGGTGTCTGAAATAATTAGTGCTTTAGACTTTGCTAAATAGCGAGAATGAGTTTTAGTTAATGAAACCAGAGAAAGTAGCTCCTTTGAGCATTGATCATGAAAGTATTTGTAGAAAAGAAAAAGAGATTTTTTTGCGACAATATTACGACGACGGGAGAGAGACTAAAGCTTGGCAGATTGAGCAGGTCCAATGGCCCGTGTCCGTTTTAGCGTCCGTTAAAAAGTTTGTAAACAAGCGGTTTCTTTTAAAATTTTTTGAACCCTTTAAACTTGTCCCCTCGAAAAACGAGGGGGCAAATTTAAGTTACCCCCTCGCTTGAAGGGGGCTCCTTTTCCCCCCTTCCCCCGCCCCACTCTTTATCTAAAAGCGCTAACATTTCTTGACTAACTTCTTTAAAAAGCTACACCCGCGCCTGCTCCCTATTATTCATTCATATTTTATTTAAAATTTATGGAGTGTTAAGAACATATAAAATATAAATAGAAACATTGGTATAATTTACTTTTGCATGTAAATGTTTTTGAGCATATTATGTAAATTTTATAGTTGTGTAACTTAACTGGTTGTTTTCATTTAGTTTATAGGAAAAATTACTGTGATGTACTTTATCCATATAAGTAAATTCTTAAGAAACAATTATATTATAAAATAACACAAATTATAATAAAATAATAAAATATACAATTTTTAAACTATGTAAAGAGATATTTAAATACACAATCTTAATGCCCCGTTTTGTTAAAAAAAAGAAAACTTTAAAACTTTATTTTATTAAATCTGGCTAATAAATACATGGAATCTAAAAAAATCAATTCAAAAAACAAAAGCATTTGCCAATGTAGTAACTATATCAGCATTTTAATATAAAGAATGATAACAGCAAATTGGTGTTATTGGTGTCACAAACAGCGATATATCTGAAACCAACTTAAAAATACAATGAACTCCAATAGTTACTTTATGCAACTGGTCTATTTCTAATTACATATTATTTATATAATATTATTTTAATATCTAGTTAAGAAATATGTTTTTTATACAAACTTTAAAAACCGTTCTAAATAAGAAGCAATTTTTTTTATTTTAAGTGTTTTTACAACTTAAATCCGATAATAAAACTTAAATCACTTTGGGGTTAAGGAAAAATTATTATTATATGCAATATTAAAATATTATATTAATTTTATATATTTTTAGATTCAATTTTATTCTTGGGTACTTCTACAGACGTACTAGACGTACCCTAGATCCGCCTCTGATTTATTAAATTTATATATAATATATTATTAAATTTATACATAAAATAAAAATTTACGTTCTCAATTTAATGAAATAAAATATTTCGAATCGCTGCGCTTTAAGGTCTTCAAAAACTATGATTTTCTATGCTTTTTTTGCGCCAAAAATATTATAAAATATTTAAATGTAAATGATTGCGTTTCTGATAAAAATCTGATAAAATACGACAAACTAAAACACTTTCCTATTTGAATGACTAAACAAGTAGTAATAAAGTTGACTTGCTAAAATATTTTTTATGTTATATTTATCAAATCCCCTCCCCTTTATCACAAATTGTAACAAATTTTGACCTTCCTCTAAAGCGTGACGTAATTTATAGACTTCCTTTTTATAATTTTGTTAAGTTTGCCTGGCTTGTAGGCCAGGGTAAGCGAGGTATAGCTCGTTTTCCTCAGCGCTTTTTTTTTATCACGTTCTCCCTTGCGCTTTTTTTCTATTTTCTATTTAAAATATCGCAATAGAGTATTTAGTAAGTTACAAGTTATAAATTAGAAATATTTTTTTTAATTTATGAATTCAAAAGTTATAAATTACAAACATTTTTTTTTTTCAGTTTACAATGTTAGTCGTGATACAATAAAATAAACTGTTAAAAGTCCTTTGCAAATATATATATATATATATATATATATATATATATATATATATATATATATATATATATATATATATATATATATATATATATATATATATATATATATATATATATATATACAAAGCGTGAAAACAGTGTAAAATAGGTTTTCGAAAGAAGATCACTAAAATCTTATCATAGGAACCTCAAAAAAACAAAACAAAAAAAAAAAAAAAAAAAAAAAAAATATAAAAAAACTTCCAACATAAGCAAAAATGTAAACAATATAAACGACAAATAAATATAAAAACAATATAAATGGTTCTAAACAACATAACTACAAAACTTTAGAAAAAAATAATAAAAATTGCAAAATAAAGTTAAATAATAGATAAAATAATTAACAATACTGTAAAATCATATTGATGGAAAGAATTAAATTTGTCATTTTATTTTTGAAAAGATTTTGGTCGATCAAAATCAAAATTTGACAAAACAAGTTTATTATATATGTGCGGTGCACGATAGACAAGACAAAATCGATTGAAATTTGTTTGACAAATAGGTTCGTTAAAAATTTTTTTTTTATTTGGTTAGCATTTGTTTGACTTGTTTGAAATAGTTTAAAGGATAGAAAATAGTTTAGAAATATATGACAGAGTAGAGATAAAACACACAGATAAAATGTTATTGATTCAACTTTTTTACCAAGCGTATACAAGCAATAAGGATAATGAAGATTAACTGATTATACAATAATCAAGATTTGAGGCAAGTTTGAGGGCAAAAGTTTTTTTGCGAATGAAAGAGGGTCCATTTAGTTTTGTCAGTATTTAATGTTAATTTATTGGATTTGAACTAGTGGAATAAAAGTTTAACGTCTTTATTTACGGTGGGAAAAAGTTCGCTAATATCACTCTTAGAGATAAATATATTAGTATCATCAGCAAACATGATGCTTATCAGATTATCAGTTTTACTTAAATCGTTTATATAGATTAAAAAAAGGAGGGATCCGAGGATTGAACCTTGTGGAACTCCACAGGTTATATTTAAACAATTACTGAGATAGTTGTCATTACCAACAACTAATTGTTTTCGTTTACTCCCTAGTATTTCCTTTTTTCAAGTTGGATGTGATGATCAACCATATCGAAGGTTTTCGAAAGGTCGACACTTGAAATAACATGAATCCCAGAAAAATCAAGAAAAACTCAGCAATTTTTTTACACTTTTATAAAATTCATTTGAAGTTTTTTTTAATTTTGTACAAATATTTTGCATATATTAATAAGTTTGCGAGATGTAGGTGTAAAAGATTTATTTTGTCAAATATAAAAAATGTGTTTAAACAAGGAAAATGGTGATCTCGTTGATAAACTTGAAAAAAATATAAAGGTCATGGAAAACATTGTGAATTTAAAAAGCTCAGGAAAACGTTCTTTAGTCAGAGAATGCTCAGATAAAAATTTTATAAATTAAAGTGGCAAAGCTAAAATAACAACAATAATATCACGAAAAATGAGTGATTTTATGGTTGTTATAAATGATGGGGAGAGGGCAGAGGGGGAGAAATTCCTAAAAAGTACTGTCTGACTTCCCAAAATAAACAGGTCCCCAAAACTTTAACCTATTGACTAGCCAACCATATTCAACAAAAAAACAACTAAAGGTTGAAAATTTTTTTTCTTTAAGGAAAGAGGGGGGGGGGGGGGAGGGCGCCACTGTTAAATTGCCCCAGCGATTATATAAAGGAACTGGAACATATATAAAGGAATATATCTAAAAGAACTGGAACAGAAGAAGATATAACGTGTCTTTTTAACCAAGTCTCGTTTACATTAAATTTACATAAAATTGTCAGTATGTATACAGTAATAAAAGTAATTTTTTTTTTTTTAATAAAAATATAAAAACACGTCTAATTGTACATGTTAAAATATAACGCTAGAGGAAAGGCGCCTATGATGGCGTACTTAACTTTGAAGCCTCATTATTCAGTATCCCGAAGACCAATAATGAAAGTTTTGATATGGATAAATACCTTGTTACATCTAGAACAATAATAATTCTCGGAAGTTTTTATCAATTTTTTTTTTAATTCTTATTTAAAAAAAAACAACAGAAAAAGTATGCCATCATAGGCAACCACTGCTCCTATGATGGCATAGGGAAGGATGGGGGCTGGTTAGGATCAAGGATAACCTGATGATTTCATATAACTTTAGAGTCTTTCCTCAAAAAAGCCAGATTTTACTCTCAACTATCTTAACTTAGAATTTCATTCTACACAGCAGCATTTTAAAGTTTTGCGCATGCGCATTGGATATAATGCGTTGTTTGTATTTTATGGACAAAAAAAAAAAACTTTTGAAGCATCGCTTTCTTTTTACTTTAATTGAAAATAAGTTTTTCTAAAAAAAAGGTTTTATCAACTCATCAATATTGCAACACACCCAACTCGTCAGAAGTCATCAATTTCATTAAAACAAGCTGTATTTGCCTTGTTCAAAAGATAAAATTAAAGTAAATATTCCACTGCACAAAAGATAAATATAATATGCATAAAAATTCCCTCCCTACACAGTTAACATTAAAACCACAATCTTAAACATATAAAGGGAACAAAACTACAACAGCACATTCCAAAATCGATTTTTGTTGATTATAAAAATTTGTTCACAAGTGACGTATTTTCTCTAAATTTAATGTAAAGTCAGTACAGTCATGTAGATCTAATCACTTTTTCACCAAAACCAATTTTTATGGAAATATGACCACTATCCCGTTACAGGCGCCATGTCACCATAGGCGTCTTATCCCTATACGTTAAAGATTAACAGCGATTTAAAAGTAAAATAGTTTTATAACAAAGTAATAAAAAAATTTAACAACACATAGTTTTAAAAAAACTAAAGAAAACTTTATCAACTTTTTTCATTTTATTCAACAAAAATAGTTTTTGATTGCAACTACTGTGACAACCAAGCGTCTAGCATGTTTTCTAGAATAAACTACATTACTACATTCCACTAACATCACTCAAAAAATCTGACTTCTCGACTATATGCCGGGGACCACGCTTGTGGAATTCGGTTCTTGACGAAAATATGAAAAAAATAAAATCTATTGCTACATTTAAAAGAACTATAAAAAAACACTTACTAAATTTAAACATTACGTACATTCTTTCAGTTTTTTGAAAAAAAATCGAAATAGTTTTGTATTTTTAATTTTTTATGTACTTTATTTAATTTTAATATTGTATTGAATATGTATATGCATATGAAGCGAATTAAATTTTTTTTTTTTTTTTTTGTTTATTGTCTTTAATATGTATACGAATATGTACAGATTTGTAATTTTTTATTTGTTATTTCATATTTTAACTTTATCTTAAATTTCTTCTTTTTTTAACTTTAAGTTCTTTTTTTAATTTTAAGTTCTTCTTTAACCTTCTAAAATTTCTAACCAATTTTTTTTTTTTTTAAACTTAATAATTTCACTCTTTTATGTAATATTGGAAAATGTAAAATTTAATTGTATTTTTTTTTTTGTATTTCACAAAGGGGCTTGATGATAAGTCATTTTGACTTCTACTTGCCCCAGTCAGCTTGTAATTATATATATTTGTTTAAATTTATAGATAACATTGTAAAATGTGTAAAATGACGAAATAATGACGAAATATTAAATATTAAACAGTGAAACCCCAAAGTCATTATTATCTCGATTATCAATTCAATTATCGATTCAACTCGATTCAATTAAAATTGCAACAGCAGAGAAGTAAAATTAATAACAGTTTAGACTTTTAATATTGCAATAACTTTTATATAACATAATATACAATAACTTTTTTTTTTAAGTTTTTATTTAATAAGCACTGACTTACTGAGTTTTTATTTATTTATTGGGAAGCTGTGGTGTTGTAGTAGCGCACTTGACTCAGAAAAAAAAGATCCCTTGTTTGAACCCCACCTCTGGGCAAGTTTTATAACATCGGTAAAGGAAGGAGGCGTGAACTTCCATCCAGATGCTCTTTCGCGGTGCTGTGTGATAAGTCCGCAAGGAATTCTTGGGGAACACAAAATAAACAAATAAAATAAAAAAACAAAAGGAAAAGAGGCGTGTACTTCTTATTAAATGCTCAATTGCGGTGCTCTAAGTTGATATAGGTGACAGCAAATCCTGGAAGGACTTCTTAAAACAAACAAAAAAATTTATACTACATATGCGCTGGTTTATATATTAATTTAGATAATTTTAAGTAAAAATTTCACGATCATTGGAAACACAATTTAACAACCTTCCTTATTTCTTCAAAATTTGAAAGAACAATGCCATGTTTTATCTACTTTTTTTCAGTTCTGTTGGTAATAACTCTTTAATTAACCAGAATAGACACATTTAAATTTAAATTAAGAGGGGTTAGGGGTAACAAAAAATGACTAAAGTTCATCACCAAATTAAAAAAAAAAAATTGAAAAAGAAGATATTAAAATCTTATTTAAGAAAAAATTTTATTTTAGCTTTTTGAGTTTCAAAAGTTTTTCTTTTGTTTTATATTTCATGTGATATTTATATTGTGAAGGTTAAAACTTTTTAGTTAGGTACATAAACTAATGTGTTTTCATTTGATGCATGCATGCATTACTGCTGAAATATAAAACATTGTATTAAACTATCTGCTAGATAGTTTAATACAATGTAGTTTGGATGAATGAATGAGATTTTGGATGAATTTGGATGACTGAGATTTCAATGAATCGAATCTCAGTCACTATAAAATCAAAGTACGCTATAGAATATGGGATGACTGAGATTTCAATGAATCGAATCTCAGTCATCCAAAATTCATACATTTGATTTAAAGACTTCACTATAGCCAGCTTTAAATATTTGATCCCATTACTATCCCCAAAATATTTTTCATAATTTCAGGGATTGTGATGGTACCCACGGTAACGATACAGTGGGGAGGTTAAGAGAAAGAGATTGAATTTTTTTGGTTTTTAAAGACCGTTTATTTCCAATTAAGTTTGCATTCCGTTTAAGTTGGCATATGTTTAGGTACCTTCATAAAAAATTCAAACTTTTATTTATTAAACCAAATTAATTCTATTATAAAGAGAATATTAAATGACAAATTTTAATACTAAATTAATTATTCTAGGTCAACTAGAAAAAAAAGATATGCTATTTTAAAGGTGGAGAAAATATAGTGGACATCTTAACAAAGATACACAGGATAACGACTTCAAAAAGCGGACTTTAAAATATAGCGCATAAGGTTTTTCACAATGTATCATGACATGTATAATGAAAAATGTTTATTATATCCCACTTTATAATAATTAGATTAATATATATATATATATATATATATATATATATATATATATATATATATATATATATATATATATATATATATATATATATAAAAGGGGTCACTTAGGCCAATTTTAAAAACAAGTAAAATTCTATTTAAGTCATTTTTTTTAAGATTTGTCATAATTTGTCATAAATTTAAATTTGTTCAAATATTTTTACATTCTCATGTATCAAATGAGAATGTAAAAAAAATTTTTGAAAAAAAATTCTGATTGGAGCCTTGGAACAAAAATACCCCAAAAAAGTTAGCACTTCAAAAAGTGGACTTTAAAATATAGTGCATAAGATATTCACAATGTACCATAAAAAAAACCATTTTTAAATATGTGACGAGATTGAGTAAATACAACAATTAATTTAAATTCATCAGCAGGCTTCAAATTCATCTAATAATCTTTTATTTTTCTAAAGTTATGACCAAGTGAACTTTCCACCCATCCCTAAACGAAGGGGTTGCAAATATCACATGGTCATAACTTTCGAGCATTAAAAGATGTTTAGATTAAATTTAAAAGCTGTTCATGAATTTAAATTTAGTTTAAGATAAAAAATTAATTACTCGTTGGCTTAACAGCTAGTTAACCCAACAGAGACAGGGCTGCTAACTTTTTAGGTATTTTTGTTCACAAGTTTTAATTATCACAAGTTTTTGCAAATCATACTCATTTGATATATAAATGAACATTATTATATCTAGAATTTTTAGAAAGCCTGAAGTCTTGTGTCTGTTTTTTCGTTTATTTTACATTATCTAAAATGTAAAATAAACATGTGTCAGCTCTTAGTTACTATAGAAAATTAAAAAAAAATTAAAATTAAATAAAAAATTTGTATACAAAATTTTCAAAAAAGACATGTCTTAGACAATAAAGCCTAATATAATAATGAAAGTTTTAAATAAATTCCAGGTCTTTAAGTATTAAATCTGCTACAACTCCTTCCTGGTTTATGTCAATATATTCAGCTTCATCTTCATTGACTTTCCAATATCCTATTGTGTATGTACATGATTTTTTCTTTGTTACTAACTTTTGGTAAGATTAATAATCCTACCAAAAAATAAATGTACATTTCCATCATCAAGCTCCCATTTATGGCTTATATGCTGCCCTATCAAGATTCCAATCTTCAAAATTATTCTTAAAAATTGTTTTTGCTTTTCGTCAATATTATTAAAAAGAGTATGTGTTATTTTTGCATGACCAGCTATTGCTTTTTTAACATCCTTTTCTAGTTGCTTTCTTTCTAGTAGTTCTTTTTTTAAATTAGCTTTGGCACATCTTTTTCCTATTTCTTCATACAAAAGATTATTAAAATTTTTAGAAGCTCGACACGTTAAAGCTCCTCTCTGAATTGCAAACTGAATGAGGTCTTCTTGTTCTGGCAATGTTTACTCGTCAAGCCATGTTAATGTTTTGTTTACTTTGGCTTTTATTTTTGAATCAAGGAAGCCAAAAGTAGCATTAAGAGCGCGACGTAAAAAAAAATCAAGCATGCCCAAGATCCTTTCAGCCTCCATTGTATGTGGTGGAGCTGATAGTGTGGTTTTTATCATTTCTTTAGATGGATTTGAGAGATTACCAGTCAAATACCTTGCCATTTGTCTTTTGATAACTGTCTGTGTGGAGCTTATCAAAGCTGATAAAATCTTTACCAAAATTTTTTTATTTTTAATGATACAAAGTGAATGGTGTACCTTATCTTTTGTAATATTCAATATTTGACTAAATACATCCACATCTTTATAAAGAATTGATTCTGGATTACTTTCGAAGCTCGATAATTTCTTTATTGCTTTCTGGAAAATGTCCCCCTAACAAAAAAAGATTAAATTTTTATACATTGTTTTAAATTCCTTTATTACTTTATTAAAAAACATTAAAAACTTACCAACTCAAGATTACTTTTTCCTGTTGCATTTTTATAAAGCAGACTCATCCATGACCCAGTTATTATTTTTCCTATCAGGCCCAATCCTTGCATTTGCACAAGTGTCATATCGTTACTTATGTCTTGAAGTAAGAGTTTGCAAATTTTATTTTTAGTGTTGCTGAAATAACGGGAAAAAAAAATTCAAGTATAATACAAAGTTGTAATGGAAATCTATTTAACTTTATATTCATCTAAAAAAACATGTACCTTTCAAGACAGTTTTTTATAAGTTTTTTATGTGTAACAACAATCCCTGTCATATGGAACAACACATGAAATATGTTACCAACATATCGAAGGAATAGCCCTGGAGCAACATTGTTTTTTTAAGATAGCTTTTGAATGCAGCAAGATCTCCTTTGAAACTATACCTGATTTTCAGAGAGAAAAAAATTACAATTTCATTTTTTCAAAACAATTTGTAAAACAATAAGGAGAAAAAAAATTTTTTTAAAATTATTACTGAATATTTTTTAAAGTTATATATATAAAAAATAGCCATTACCTTAGCTTCGAAATATTTTTGAGGACTGTTACAGCAATCCCATCAGTTACTTTAGCTGGTTTTACCTTCATCTCATTATCTATTGTTCTAAGAGCTGATAATGCCTCTAAAGCACAGTCAAATCCTGTACCCCCAGCAAGTTGAGCGGTTGATAATGAATAAGATCACTGTGAAGGATAGGTACTGATATGAAACGCGTTGACATGTTTGTCTAAAATAGTGGTCGCGTCGAACACCAATGTTGCACATTCACAATGCCTCACCAGCTTAAACCAATGCTAAAACACCTAGCTCAAATGCCCTTCAATTTACTGTGGATGAGTGGGGTGTTTCCTTTAGTTCTGTGTTGTGTAATGTTTCAGAGATTTTTTCCAACAAAAAAGGTATACTTTCCACTGGCACATTATTAACAACTGCAGCATAAACACATTTTCTGATGGGTAGGTCATATGTTTTTAGTTTTTTGGTTTCTATATTCAGCCTATTATCTCCTTTTTTTTCTAAAATAATACTAGTTAAATAATGATTTTGTTTTACAAGTTGTTTGTTTTCACGCTCTTTTTTTTTATCTGTTCCTGTCATTCTTTGATAGCAATTTGGTGTTTTCTTTCTATCTTTTTAACTCTTTGTTGCAACTTTGTTCTACTTATTCTAAGAATTCTTAACTCATTTATTGTTCTGCTGATTCTCTGTTTTTTCTTTTTCATTTGAATACTTTAATTTCCACAAATTTATTGAAAAACACTGTCTTTTAAGTCTTTTGCTTGCAAGTTTGTTTTTGGTCATTGAACTTCTCAAAAAAAGAACTGTCGGTTGCAGTTGTCTGTTATTTTCTTATGAATTACATCGTGCATTTTTTTTTATTTTGCATGTATTACATTTTATTCTCTGTGTTGCACCTGAGGCAATAGTTAAAGTAGAAGAGGTAATATTACTAGAGGTAGGAGACATTTTGCTAGAATATGATAAAAATTTATGTTCAAGTCATTGAGCTTTAATTGTTGGTATGTCTATTGGAATTTCCCTTAATTGACAAGTTACACCAGGCTCTGTATTTAAATCACTAGTGATTAGGTGAATATTTACATTGGATTTATTTATTTTTCTTTCAAATTTAAATAGCTGTTGCAAAATATTAACAATAGCAGCCCATGACTGGGTATGGTTTCTTTTTAAGATTGCTATCGTTTTATGCAAGTGTCTTATATTAATAGTGAATATATTTTAATCAGGAAGTCATCTTTTCCAGGTCAATGTTCAGTTATTTTAATTTCAGACACGTTTTTGATAATTTGAATTTATTTTTTGGAAAAAATGTTGTAAATGTTACCATTTAACACAGGCTTGGATTGCCATTTATATGAGTTAATTAAAAGGCAAATATCTTCTGCAGTCTTTTTATCCATCTAAAAATAAGAAATAAATTAGCAATAAAATGAGACAGAATTGTAAGACAAAATCGCGCTATCGAAAATAAGTCGTTTTGTCAGAGCAACTGTATGCAACATTTTTATACACGAAGAAGATTTTGACATATTGATTGTATTATATCAAATGAAAGATCTATAAATGATTTATTTGAGCATAATAATTTCATTTCCAGGAGCATTTGTGTTGGTACAATAAGTTTTTCATATAAAAATTACCTATTTTTGCAAGTTTCGTTATCAGTGAAAATCTCGAAATTAAACAAAAAATTAGCACTGTAATCAAGTTTAACCTTTACTTAAAACGAAATAATATAACCAACATTAACAATTTTTGCTAGCTTTTTAAAACTCTTTCCCTCATGCATATAGCGTAATTTGAAAAACATAAAAAAACCGGAAACATTTTGGAAAAGGGATGTCAAAATAAAAACGGATATTAAACCAACACGAATGAAGGTACCTACAAATGTTATATCCATTTTTGTTAAAAATTTGAATAATATTAAGAGAATTCGTATTTATATGTATGTGTGTCTATATATATATACATAAAATCCATTATTAACTCTCACAATAAAAGCATTTTACATTAGGAGGCAAAAACTAATGAAATGAAATGCAATTGCATTGACAAAACCAAATGTCCAAAGAACAAACTTTGCCTTTCCAACAGCATTGTTTATCAGGCTACCATCCAATCAAACAATCCGGAATATAAAGAAAAAGTGGTTTTTGGAGTTAGCGAAACATCTTTTAAAATTCGGTACGCAAACCACTTAAAGTCTTTTAATGCAGTTAGGTACAAGAATGATACAGAGCTATCAAAAGAAGTATGGAAATTAAAAGAAAAAAACTGTACATCTTTTTTCAGATGGAAGATTGTTAAAAAATGCAAACCATACAACTCAACAGCAAGAGTTTGTAGCCTTTGTTTGAACGAGAAGTTCCGAATTTTGATGTATAAAGAGGAAAACCTATTAAATACTAGGACGGAAATAATATCGAAGTGCAGGCACAAAAATAGATTCCTTATTTCCTCTTTTAATACCGAAGATTGATCCTGGTTGGTTTACGTCACGTTTACGTCACGTAAAACTTTCAGAACTTTTAAAATTTTGTTTCCACGGAGTCATTAGAACTCACGCCACTGTAATTCTAATTGTAATTTTAACGCCAAATTTTTAATTTTGTAATATATGGCTGATGATTGCCGTTAGGCATGAAACTTATAAATTATATACAGTATTGGACAAAACGATATAATAATGCTAATAATGCAACCAAATAATGCTATTTTAGTTTCTTTATATAAAAGTGCTGCATTTTTTCAATTTAGAGAAATAACTATGTAATTGTTTAGAGACAAAGTTCTTCAAGTTTTATTCATCACAAAGTTAATTATTTGTACACGAAAATTAATAAATTAATCAAAAGTATTAAAAAAAGTTGACTTCCTTCTGAACAAAACAAGTGCAACCACCTATCGGTGATGGGTTTGCGGCCAACCCGGTTTCACCGATAGGTGGTTGTCTTAAAAACCACTGCTTGACTACTTTTGCTGTGTGTTTCGGATCGTTGTCTTGCTGAAAAACCCCTTTTATTGGCATAATCCATTCAGCATGAGGTAACCTAATATATTTCAGGATATTTTTATACATGAAACGGTCCATTATTCCATCGCTTCGATGTATTGGACCTAGACCGTTAGCAGAAAAACACCCCCAGACCATTACATTGACTCCACCATGCTTCACGGACTAATGGCAGTAACGTAAATCGAGGCGTTTACCGGCCGGTCGACGTGTACGGCAAATGCCATCGCTCCCAATGATGTTGAACTTCGATTCATCACTTCCCAAACAGGACAGTTCGCCATTTCTGCACATTCCAGTCAATATGAGATGTAGCAAACAGGAGTATTTTCTTCTGGTTTCTTAATAAAATCAGCGGTTTCTTTGCAGGGCGTCAAGAAAACCACTGCTTTAATTTAAAAATGTTTCCACCCATAAAACATAATGTTTTGTTTTTGTTGTGCTAAAATATGCCGTTAAATTGTACATGTTTAGTTTTCTTTGGCTATAAATTTAGTTTGCACTTTATAAAAAATTATTATGAGTGGCATTATGAACAACCAATTTTTTATTCAAAAAAAAATATATAGATATTTTTAGAGCACTATTTATAATATGGTTTTTGTATATAATACTATATATGGTATATGGTTTTAAAAGAAGTACATTTTCTCTTCACGTATTTCCATATATATTTTTCTGTGATGGCCTAGAATCAACTAGCAGGCCTAAAACAAGAAAAAAGTGCCCAATTTTTGGTTCACCGATAAAACTGAGATTGTTTTACCAACCTATAATAATGTTATGAAATACTTTTTATTTAATAGGCATGAGCCGAAACCAAACTTTCATACCAAAGACCATACTGTAGCAGAAAAGGTTTCTACACGCATTGAAAAATTTGGTTGAAATTGTCTATTCCAGTGATATCACATAGGAGAGTTTTAAAACTAATTTAGACATACCATGATCAATATAGGAAACTGATTAAGCCATTTATGATCCGACATAATGACAAGAGGCATAAGAAGAAGTACAAAGAAAAACTTCAATGCTTCAGTGGCTACAATTACAGTGGCTAGTAATATAGTTTCATTGCAAAAAATTCCCACTGCACCATTTACTTCAACAATTTGTTCACCCCGACAACCGGTCCTTATTTTTGACCTATAGATACAGCATTATCAACACGTCGACAATTGACCGTAGTTTGTTTTGAAAAAATACACACTGCTTTGTCTACAGTATAATCAAAAAGACTCAGCTCGGATCAAATTAGTTCTGGAAATCCCAAGTGCTGTCTTTCTGGGTGAATGATCATCAGTATTTGCGCAAATAATCCATAATAATAAATTTACAAATCTGTTATAAATCAAAGAGAATAAGTCTATTAACATAAATATAATCATAAATCGCATAAATCAAGTTTATATTTCAATTAATAGCAAGTATAAAATCTTTTAATTTATTTTTAAAAACATAAAAACGAATAAAAGGATCAAAATTAGGCAGAACTATTTTATTCCAAAGGTAAGATGCGCGATAATACTAAATTTATTAAACTCTTGTTCTACAAAATGGTTTATTTAGCTTCAATGTAAAAAGAAGGTAAAAACAGGTAGGGACAAATTGTTTTTCCACGTATAAGTAAAACATAAAACATTAAAGACGTTAAGTCTGTAGACATTAAATATCTTCATTTCATCAAAAAAAGGTTTTGAATGGAAAGAGCGATCCACATAATTAATTACGCAAATTTATTTCTGACGTTGTAGTTTACTTTTATCGGTACTACCCAATGCAATATTTATATAGCTGTGTATAATGCGTAATTTATATAGCTGTGTATAAATGAGTCATAGAGCTGTGTAAAGCTTTTTTTGTTTAAGTAAGGTCGGGCTTTATACCAAATGCCAATATTTTTAGATACTTTGGCGCTTATATGATTAGTATGGTTTTTCCAAGTAATATTGTCACCAAGATAATCATCTAGGAATCTTATAACAAAATCTCTTTTTATTGCTGTTTTCTAGAACCATCTAGAAATGTTTTTAAGTTCATTATTTGATCTTGAGAAAACTTTGTAATCACAGTTAACGTTTGACCTTTTTGACGCAGTTATTAGAGAGGTAGTCATGACTGGTTAATCAACTGTTATTCATTATTCCAGGTTTCCATGTCACATTCATGATGTTAAACATTGCGTTAATGTTGTTACTCAAGCGTCGGCAGCAGTGCACAATCATAATTTGAGAGACAGATTTATCCAATTGTGATTAAAGAGTCGGCCTATAGCATTACCTTGTATTAAAGTTGTGTTAAATTGTTTTATTCTATGTTATAAAGTAAAACTTAAGGCGTTCACTTTTATGCACCATTGCTAATATTGTAATACGTTGTAACATTTTGATATAAATATAAACCAACTTTGTTTTTAGTCTTTTTTTTAGCTTTTGTGGTTCTTTTCCAAATGACAGGGGAAATACTACATTAGTATATAACTGTGATATAAATTTAAAAAAAAATTCAAATTTAAGTCACAGTTTTATATTACTTTAGTTTAAATTATTTTTAGTTTAAAATAATCAAATTTTCTTAGGAAAGTCATGGGGTAAAAAGGGGTCAAAATAATCTCTTTTTTTTTTCACAATTTACTAATAGCATTACTAGCAGTTAAAAATAAAATCAAAACAAAATCTAAACCTCTAAAAAAAAAAGTTTTATAGGTTTTTAGGGCCCTTTTTTTCCACCTTGGGGCACCTAAAGACATAATTATTATTATTATTATTATCATTATTATTGTTATTATTATTGTTATTATTATTTTTATTATTATTGTTATTATTATTGTTATTATTATTGTCATTATTATTGTTATTATTATTGTTATTATTATTGTTATTATTATTGTTATTATTATTGTTATTATTATTGTAATTATTATTGTTATTATTATTATTGTTTTTTTTGAAACTCGATAATTTATACAAAAACGAAATTTTTTATTGTTATAACAAATAAAAATTTTGACCGCTTTATTTTCACCTAACATTTGGAATACATAGCACTGACCGCATCTTTTTGCTCTTTTCAAACACTGTGTTTCTTTTGTCTTTTGACTGTTAGGCTTGGTGATAATTGTTTCTATAATTAGCGCATTATATATATATATATATATATATATATATATATAGACAGGTTTTATAGAAAGCACAATATATATATATATAGGTTTTTACAAAAAGTTTAGAATGTCTAAGTAAAATGTCTTGCACAATTGTACTTTGTCACTCTTTACATTAAAATCTAAGAAAAAGTGTAACTCTCTATGGTGGAATTTTCAAGCAACTAACTTTTTCTCAGTTCATGCTGCAATAAACATATATATGGTTTAAACAATTCATTACGTTCTTCTTTTCTTTTACGTTTTTCTTCTTTAGAAATAATTTTTGAGCAAGTGTAAAAACAACTATATAAACAATTTTTGCAATTTTTAATTTGTTTTTTGGGTAATTGTTACCCTATGCAACTAACATAACTCTTTCCTGATTGGTGACTTTTTTTTCGGACATTGTTCTTCATGTTTCTGTCGCACAACGTCGTACTCGTTTATTTTTTTGTTTTTTGTTTGTTACAAACTGTTATTGTTCACAAATTGTCAAACTACACCACGAAAATGAAAATTGATTTATACATATTATTTCTTTAATATCTCAATCTTATTTTGAAACTATTTTTAGGTAGTTAATTAATTTCAACGACTTTAACTAAACCTCACCTTAAATTATCTTCATTTTCAACATTTGAAGAGTTGTCTGAATTTGGTTCATACAATGAGATTTTCAGTTTCTACAATCACAACTACAGTCACATTGTCAGTTTCTATCGTTTATACTGATTTTATTCAATTAAGTTTTAATGAAATATTAAATGTATCAATTATATAGATTACAAACAAACCTAAATTATTTGACACAGGCTTTATATTGTGTTTGTTAGTGCTTCAATCTAAACTAATGCATCAAAGAGAACTTAACTGCACACACCTGCGTTCTCTGATTTTTGCTATGACATTTGAGCCATCATCTTTGTTCTTTTATTTAACCTATTTATTTTAGCACTATTGATTAAAAAAGGCAATACGCGATTAGTGATAAAACACACCGAAAAAAGTTTCCAAGAAACAAATAAACTTTTAGTAGGTCAAAAAAGAATTTGAAAGCTCACTACAACACAAACATCAATAGTTCATCGATAGTAATGAAATTGGCTACCGTTGCAAAGTAGAACTATGTTGTCCTATAAAAAAAACTTTTTGTGTTCTTGAGGTTACATGGTTCCAACAACCGTTAAAATCTTGTTGTAATTTTTTTAAATTTCTATTGAAGATAGAACTCTCATGTTCTGAAAATTCTTTTATTATGGTCGGTACAAATACTAAATTGATACTGGTTATATACTGGCATATTTTAAGAATTTTGATACAAAAATCTTATTTTTGCAAAGTTTGTTCAGAACCTTGTAGTTCTGAGGTCGCGAAAAGTGGAAAATCTAATTTCTTTTTCCATAAACTTCTTTCTCAATTTATTTTATGCGTTGTCGGTTCCCTTTGATAAATTCTCCCAGGAACTGCTCACAACCAACAATTTAAAACCGGAGTGGTATCCTACTGTTATCTTCCAGTTAATGTTTTTCTAGTGGAACAGTTCTACTTTTCTACTCTTAGTGACTCGTAAAGACGGAGATTCTTCATTTAAAATGTCTGTAGTGGAAGCAATTTTCTTATAATGAGATTCTTCACCCAGTTTACCTTGTTTATTTTAGTAGAGGAAGCACTTTTCATACAGGACATTATCATTTTAGATAATACTTGAATATATTTCGGAAAATTAATATTAATAAATGTAAGTGCTATTGTACTTCGATATTATTTGACGGCCATTTAATAAAAATACGATTCATATATAACTGTAAGCGTTGCTCAATCGCATATATATAGTCTAATTATATAATCTAAATCTTCTTAAATTCCATAAAATTTTAAAAGACTCCAAAAAATTCTATAAATTTTAAGAGATTTCTAAAAACATACAGAAAAGTTCAGAAAATTCTAAAAACTTTCATAAGATTCAAGAAAATTCTAGGCTTTGAAAGTCATAATGCTAGTGGCTGCAAATACTACTTATATATCATTTTAAAAATTTCGGTGTAGTGGGTGACCTAATTAGAAAATTAATCTGAATAAAATCAATTCTTATTACTTTTGAGCAAAACTTTATCGATTTATGTCACAGGAAATTCATTACCTTACAAAAAGTTAGTAAGTCTTTGTGTGTGTATATATATACATATATATATATATATATATATATATATATATATATATATATATATATATATATATATATATATATATATATGTATATATATTTATATATATATATATATATATATATATATATATATATATATATATATATATATATATATATATATATATAAATATATATACATATATATGTATATATATATATATATATATATATATATATATATATATATATATATATATATATATATATATATATATATATATATATATATATATATATATATATATATATATATATATATATATATATATATATATATATATATATATATATGTATATATATATATATATATATATATATATATATATATATATATATATATATATATATATTTGTAAAAACTTTAATAAAAATCACAATATTTTTTATTCTTGACATGTTTCGTAGTCTTACTACATTTTCAAAAGATTTAATTTACAATTAAAACTCCGGTAAATAAATTTAAAAACTGAAGACAATACATAGAAAAATTAACGGACAAATAAACTTGTTACAAACCAATTAAAAATTATATCACAAATTATGACAAAATAAACCTCCTAATATTAAAATATTAATAATAATAATAATAATAATAATAATATAGTAAGTTAGATAGATAAGTTTATAATATAATGAGATATTTGTTTATTAAAGAGGATTTTCCCATTTAATATGAAGTGCTACTTTTTTTTTTAATTTGTTAATGGTAGAGGCAGTATCTAAAATCTGAAAGCAATCATAACTAGTTAGTGTTTTACAATTAATGGATGAATTTAAATGTTTAAAAATATGCGATTGCTTGTCACTCGTAAGGTGCTGATTTATCCGTGTTGTCAAATGTCTGGAGGTTTATCCAATATAACTGGCGTTGTTTTTAATTTATCGATTGTGAATATAAATTTGATTATTACATTTTTACAATACTTTTTAATAATTTTATCAATTTTAGTTTTAGTGAAATTTGAGTAAAATCCAATAAATAGAAGTTAAAATATCTTATATTAGTATTATGGACAGATTATAACAGGTGGAATAATTTTCTTTTCAACATATAATTTAATTTCAGAGTCGATAACTTTTTCGGAAATTGACTATTTTTTAAAACTAAAGAAAGATTTTTATATCCTTATCAAATCTAAACCACGTGTTATTAATTTTGTATGTTCGATCAATCAAGCAACGTATAAGACCAGTTTTGTAACATGAAAGGATAGAGCTAAAGAAATTTTGTAAAAGGCCCGTGTATGTTTTTTTGTGATAAACTGATGTAGAGAGTGAATTAGACTTATTAATAAGAACATCCAAAATGAAGCAATTTGGTTGTCTTTTTCTTTTTCCATAGTAAATCTTAAGTTTTTATGTTGTCTATTGAGATGTTTAAAGAATTCTTGCGCTTCAAACTCTGAATTAAAAATTGCTATTATGTCATCCACATAACGTTTATAAAAAATCCGTATGGAGGATGAGCAATTATTATTTTAAAATAAAAGAAGCACTTCATATTTAATGGGAAAATCCTTCTTTAAATAAACAAACATCTCATTAAATTATAAATTTATCTAACTTACTATATTATTATTATTATTATTATTATTATTAATATTTTAATATTAGGAAGTTTATTTTGTCATAATTTGTAATATAATTTTTAATTGGTTAGTAACAAGCTTATTTGTCCGTTAATTTTTCTATGTATTGTCTTCAGTGCGACTATGCGAAAAAATTCTCTTTGAAGTTTGCGCTACCTAGAATATAGCCAATTTTCAATTTTTTGTTTTCCTAAGTGTTAATTGATCAAAAGTCTACATAAGACTTTGTATTCCATAATCAATTGAAAGTGTTAGTTTATTATTGATTATTGACATTTAATTAGGTAATTATTTGCATAAGTGTTATTATCATATCCTTAAAATTAACATTTCATGCTTGGAATTAACATAATTAAAAAAAAAAATAAAAAGAACAAAACGTTATATATTCAACTAAAGTTAAAAGCAATGGATTTTACAACTCAAGATATTATTAGCTGTTTTAAATATTCAACAAAAGAAGAAAATAGAAACAATGCTTTACTTTTCATAGCCTCTAGAGTTTGTATGAGTGATGGTAAAAAAGAAAACTTGGTACAAAAGTTAAGTGGTGTTGAATCAAATTACCAAAGATTTTGGAGAGATTCATCAAGAAACACAGTTTTTTTTGAAAAGAAACGCAAAAAATGGTTAAATCAAAAGTTTGAAATAGACTTTTCGTCATTGGAATTGGCACAAAACATAAAAGACCGACCAAAAAAAGATTTTGATGATATGAGTAAGAGAAGTAAACTTCGGATAATGGCAGGAGAGCATACAAATTCAAATTTTGATTCAATTGAAAAATCATTGCTTATAGCCCGTAGAAAAGTATATAATCAAAAAGATTTTTCTTTATTTAATGTGTTAACACTTTCATCATCATATGTTTGTTCAGTTGACAAATAACAACGATAAAATGACAGCTGAAGAAACGGCTGCAATAATAACTTGACGTAGATCTTAGCGTATCTGGCTATAAACGAATCCAATAGACATCTAAAATAAGATATCCATCTTATTCAAGAGTTGAAAAAGCACTTAAGTTGTGTGGTCCACAGGATCATCCTTTGGAAATCAGTGACTTAAAAGTCAAAGTAGATTAACAAGCACTTAAAAATCATACCGCTGAAAGAATTGTAAAAATGAAGGCAAGAAGAAATAATGGATTCTGTGGATATCAGTAACAAACCAAGTGAAAATATGTTGCTTTTAAACAGTTGGGATAACGATGGATCTACAAGGCAGGTATTGTATAACCAAGTGTTTTCCGATTCTGTTGACTGACAAGATTCAAGCATGTTTGCAGTTGCAACAACACCTTTGAGGCTTAGTGTGTCAAATTCAAAAAATTACTTTTTACGGACCAACTTAATGTCTCTTAGTGTAAGATTTTGTAGGTCAATTGATCTTTATTTCATCAAAGAAACTGCCGAAGTCGTTTTAGGAAAAAAACGTCAGAAAATGAAATTTTGGATTTGCATTCAGTGAGTATTGAGTTTGGTTAATGTAAAGTTTGTTATTATTGATTTCAATTATATTTTGAGCATGATTAATGAAAAGGTTTTAGCAATTATAACAAACACATCGTCAACGCAGTGCTGTTATATATGCAAGGCTACACCAACTGCAACGACTTGTTTGAAGAATTTTCTAAGTAGATTTACAGCAAAAAAAGGTACACTTACTTATGGGATATCTCCGTTACATGCTTGGATAAGATTTCTAGAGTGTCTTTTACTTATTTTCTACCGCCTCGAATTCAAAAAATGGAGAGTTACCAAAGAATTCAAGACAGTATACGATAACAAAAAGAAGTTTATCCAGCAATTAATGTTCAAAAGAAAGCATCTCCGAGTTAATTTTTGCGCAGTTAGTGGAGCAGGAACATCTACCACCAGAAATGTTTGCAGAAAAGTGTTCTCTGACCCAAAAGAACTAAGCAAAATATTAGGGATTGATAAAATAATTATTAAAATTTTCAAAAATATCTTAATTGCAATAAGTTGTCAGCAAACATTCCAGAGTTATTTGAGCTATACTGTAAAACTGTATACCGTCAATATTTAGATCTGTATGATTGGTATAAAAGGCCGTCGGCAGTTCACAAAGTTCTTGCACATGGAGCAGAAATAATGATTAACTCGCCAGATCCTTTTGGAGTTTTAGCCAAGAAAGCATCTGAATGTCGAAAAAAATATTCCAGACGACATTGTGAACTACATGCTTGTAAATGTTCAACACAAGCAAATTTTAAAGACGTTTTTAACTGGGCAATAAAATCATCCAATCCTCTTATTAATTCGATCTCCCTGGATTCTAGACAAACGAAGAAAGTTGTGTTCAAACTTCCAAAAAATGTAAAAAGTTTTTTAATTTTAGAAGTGGACAATATTGCTATATTTATTTCACACGTCATTAAGCATTGACGTATGAAATAAATAAAGCAATATTAAAAGTAAAAATTATGAAAAATTATCACTTTGAAGAAAGTTTTTAAATATTCTCTTTTTAAAAATTAAAACAAGTTTGTACTCTTTTGTAGAAGTGCAAGTGTCTTCTTCGGTATTTATGGCCTACACAGTTTACTAATTAGTTCTGTGAGGGTAATGTTTACAAGTTACCAGCTCTAACGAAACGATATAATTAATAATAAATAATATAATCAGTGGCGCGGCCACTAATTATATTATTTATTATTAATTATATCGTTTATAATTAATAATAAATAATATAATCAGTGGAGTTGTCCCTAAAAAAAACGATATAATTAATAATAAATAATATAATCAGTGGAGTTGTCCCTAAAAAAAACGGTCATTAGGGCCCATCAAATTTAAAAAATTTTAACTTTATTAAATTTAACTTTAAAAAAAAAAAAATTTTAAATTTGTACTTTTATCAAAAACTCTTAAAGTTGGGTCAAAACGCAGATCCGTGCAGGTGTTTGAACTAAGTATGTTAATAAATCAGTTTAAGTGACGTGAAAATAAAAAAAATTAAATAAAAGTTAATACTTTCTTCAAAACTATTTTTTGCCATCCATTTGTATGAATTACGACATAGTGCACGTATTGAGCAGAGTATTAAACTTTTAATATTTACAGGCCCTCTCTAATTTTTTTTTGAAACTTTTCATTTTCAATTTTAAATGCTCTTGCTTTTTCGAACTTATTACTTTTTGTATGTATGTAATGTATGTGCGTATGTATGTATGTATGTATGTATGTATGTATGTATGTATGTAATGTATGTATGTATGTATGTATGTATGTATGTATGTATGTATGTATGTATGTATGTATGTATGTATGTATGTATGTATGTATGTATGTATGTATGTATGTATGTATGTATGTATGTATGTATGTATGTATGTATGCATGTATGTATGTATGTATGTATGTATGTATGTATGTATGTATGTATGTATGTATGTATGTATGTATGTATGTATGTATGTATGTTTGTATGTATGTATGTATGTATGTAATTAATTTATGTATGTATTTATTTATGTATTTATGTATGTATGTATGTATGTATGTATGTATTTATGTATGTATGTAAGTATGTATCTATGTATGTATGTATGTATGTATGTTTGTTTGTATGTCTGTATGTATGTATGTATGTATGTATGTATTTATGTATGTAATGTATGTTGGTAATGTATGTATGTATGTATGTATGTATGTATGTATGTATGTATGTATGTATGTATGTATGTATGTTAGTATGTATATGTATGTATATGTATGTATGTATGTATGTATGTATGTATGTATGTATGTATGTATGTATGTATGTATGTATGTATGTATGTATGTATGTATGTATGTATGTATGTATGTATGTATGTATGTATGTATGTATGTATGTATGTATGTATGTATGTATATATGTATATATGTATGTATATATGTATATATGTATATATGTATATATGTATGAATGTATGTATGTATATATGTATAAATGTATGTATGTATGAATGTGTGTATTAGGGTGTTTCATATTTTATCAATTTTTGAAATTAAACTCGCGAATCGATTTATAAATTGACCATTTATATGAAAATAAGTTTGAACAAAAAAAAGTATGTTTGTACAATTTTTAGGGTCCCCGCCAGTTCGATTTTGGGCAAAAATGTTGGGTGTTTTAAACGTCTGGCGGGGACCTTAAAATTTATCCTATAAAATTTTTTATTCTTTTAAATAATATATGTTGGATTGGATATTAATTACATATAAGGAGCATGTTGAAAAAATTAAGATACGCCTCCGAGTTATTAGTATTTACAAAAACCTACTTTATAACTCGGTGGCGTATTTTATAACTCGGAGGCGTATTTTATATCTCGGAGGCGTATCTTAATTTTTTCAACATGCCCTTTTTATGTAATTAATATCCAATCCAACATATATTATTTAAAAGAATAAAAAATTTTATAGAATAAATTTTAAGGTCCCCGCCAGGCGTTTAAAACACCCAACATTTTTGCCCAAAATCGAACTGGCGGGGACCCTAAAAATTGTACAAACATACTTTTTTTTGTTCAAACTTATTTTCATATAAATGGTCAATTTATAAATCGATTCGCGAGTTTAATTTCAAAAATTGATAAAATATGAAACACCCTAGTGTGTATGTATGTATTAATGTATGCATATATAAATGAATGCATGTATGTTTGCATTTATATGTGAGTTCTACACAAGGAAACTATATATTATACGTTGTTTATATTTTGCCCTTTCATTGTTTAAAATTATGCATTATAGTGCTTTTATGAAAAGTATCAAGTTTGAATAATATTTTCAATTATTTTTTTAAAGATGTGGTTGCTTTGCTCCAAAACCAAGTTGTTTTCCTGAAAATGAAAATGAAATTGATTTTATTATTGGCCTTATTGGGGAATTTGGAAAGAATAAAAATGAACTAACTTACACACAAAATATAGATGAGACTCA
Organism: Hydra vulgaris; assembly: GCF_038396675.1. Classification (NCBI taxonomy): domain Eukaryota; kingdom Metazoa; phylum Cnidaria; class Hydrozoa; order Anthoathecata; family Hydridae; genus Hydra; species Hydra vulgaris. Next base: position 584,083 of record NC_088923.1, on the reverse strand, counting down.
GCTTTGTATAAAAAGTGGAAGAATGGCGAGGTTTATAAATAAATGTCTCGTTGGTGTTGTGTTTTTCAAATCAATCTGAAAAACTAGTTTTTGCAGGAAAAACTTTATGGAACTATTTATATTTGTTCAAATATATATAAAAACTCTTTTTTAATTTTTGTAATTTTAAAGTTAATAATTTCTTTGTTAATATTTTTGATTATTCATGTTTATAAAAAGAATTGAGTCACTATTTTAATTTATACTACAAAACTACTCGAAGATACTTTGTAGCTATTTTTCTCATTATAGTTTTACATTTCATCGTATACTCAAAGATCATTTTGTAGAATGACAATGTTGTAATGCAAAGCTAGATACAATAATGTCTATAAATTATTTTTAGTTTTAATTGTAAAATTTATTGAAAACAAGTTCCAAAACAACATTCCACTGTCACACCAGTGCTAATAATATATGGCGTTGTCCCTTCTAACATGAAAGTCTTGATGAGCTTCTAAAACCTGTTTAATCGCTGAGTTGGTAAAAACTTGAGTTTCTTGATCACATCTAGTCCATTGAATACAAGTAGACAAAACTTTTTTTGGAGAACCGTTAACTTCTTTGCAGTTCAAAGAAAAATATAATTTTTAATTTTGATTCAATTTTACATTCTCTCCATCAGATCTTTTTATAGGATATGCTCCGTCGCCAAAGTTCATAAAATCTAATATATATATATATATATATATATATATATATATATATATATATATATATATATATATATAAATATACATATATATATATATATATAAATATATATAAATATAAATATATATATATATATATATATATATATATATATATATATATATATATATATATATATATATATATATATATATATAAATATACATATATATATATATAAATATATATATATATATATATATATATATATATAAATATACATATATATATATATATATATATATATAAATATATATATATATATATATATATATATATATATATATACATATATATATATATATATATATATACAGTATTGGACAAAACATTTGCAACCAACATCGAACAATGCTAAAAAGTGTTCCTAATTTTTACGTGTCTTAAAAACGAAACAAACTATACTACCACAGAAACAGTTAAGGAGTCTGGAGTCATAGCATGCCATGACATGAGCAATCAGCTGACAGGTGGCAGCACACAGGCAGAATTTCGTTGACAAGTGCCATTTTGCAGCGGACAAAACAAGTGCAACTTTTTTGGTTTGTTTCATTTTCTTAAGTCTGGTCCGTGTCACGTCACGGAAGTTTTTTAATAATTAAAGGAAATATCCTGACCTTTCCAGAAGCATGGAGAAGCTTCTAGAAGTTACCAGAAGAAGCATCTGGAAGCACCAAGTAGCGCACAGAAATATCCAGAAACATTCAGAAGCATCCAGACGCATCCAGAAGCTTATAGAAGCATCAAAAAGAAGCATCTAGAATCTTCTTGAACAGGTTCACACAGGTTCATTTTACTACATAAGAGACATGTAAATCGACATGTAATTCAGTCAGTATATGGAAGTCAATCAGTCAGTATTATTAGGACATCTTATCGAAGTGAGTTTTATCAAAGTGTTTTATCGAAGAACATCATTACAAGAAGTGAAATACAACAAGTGTTTCATTACATCAATACATTCCACATCCAACCAAGAAGTTGTGTTCCACAGAGCATTATTGTATCATCACAAGGTAAATGTAACACGTAAGCCTAGTGAAGCGTGATTATTCATTTTTATTATTTTTATGACTTCAAGTGCAAAACTGTCTCCCGACAGTCTTGGATTGAAACTAAGAAAGAAAATTATTGGCGATTACGTAAGTGGAATGTCACAAAAAAGTATTTGTGATAAATATCGCGTGAAAAATTGGACCGTATCAAGACTATGTTCAAAATATCGTTCTACGGGGAAGTTGGCAGCAGATAACAAAGGTGGAAGACCGCGTTCCACCACTTCTAGAGAGGATTCTATGATCGTCAGATCCGTCAAGAAGGATCCCTGGATATCATCAGTCGAGATACAAAAGCAATTAGAGCTGCCTGTATCGGACCGATCAATTAGACGACGTGCTTTTGAAGCCGGATTGTTTTCTTGACGCCCTGCAAAGAAACCGCTGATTTTATTAAGAAACCAGAAGAAAATACTCCTGTTTGCTACATCTCATATTGACTGGAATGTGCAGAAATGGCGAACTGTCCTGTTTAGTGATGAATCGAAGTTCAACATCATTGGGAGCGATGGCATTTGCCGTACACGTCGACCGGCCGGTAAACGCCTCGATTTACGTTACTGCCATTAGTCCGTGAAGCATGGTGGAGTCAATGTAATGGTCTGGGGGTGTTTTTCTGCTAACGGTCTAGGTCCAATACATCGAAGCGATGGAATAATGGACCGTTTCATGTATAAAAATATCCTGAAATATATTAGGTTACCTCATGCTGAATGGATTATGCCAATAAAAGGGGTTTTTCAGCAAGACAACGATCCGAAACACACAGCAAAAGTAGTCAAGCAGTGGTTTTAAGACAACCACCTATCGGTGATGGGTTGGCCGCAAACCCATCACCGATAGGTGGTTGCACTTGTTTTGTTCAGAAGGAAGTCAACTTTTTTTAATACTTTTGATTAATTTATTAATTTTCGTGTACAAATAATTAACTTTGTGATGAATAAAACTTGAAGAACTTTGTCTCTAAACAATTACATAGTTATTTCTCTAAATTGAAAAAATGCAGCACTTTTATATAAAGAAACTAAAATAGCATTATTTGGTTGCATTATTAGCATTATTATATCGTTTTGTCCAATACTGTATATAATTTATAAGTTTCATGCCTAACGGCAATCATCAGCCATATATTACAAAATTAAAAATTTGGCGTTAAAATTACAATTAGAATTACAGTGGCGTGAGTTCTAATGACTCCGTGGAAACAAAATTTTAAAAGTTCTGAAAGTTTTACGTGACGTAAACGTGACGTAAACCAACCAGGATCAATCTTCGGTATTAAAAGAGGAAATAAGGAATCTATTTTTGTGCCTGCACTTCGATATTATTTCCGTCCTAGTATTTAATAGGTTTTCCTCTTTATACATCAAAATTCGGAACTTCTCGTTCAAACAAAGGCTACAAACTCTTGCTGTTGAGTTGTATGGTTTGCATTTTTTAACAATCTTCCATCTGAAAAAAGATGTACAGTTTTTTTCTTTTAATTTCCATACTTCTTTTGATAGCTCTGTATCATTCTTGTACCTAACTGCATTAAAAGACTTTAAGTGGTTTGCGTACCGAATTTTAAAAGATGTTTCGCTAACTCCAAAAACCACTTTTTCTTTATATTCCGGATTGTTTGATTGGATGGTAGCCTGATAAACAATGCTGTTGGAAAGGCAAAGTTTGTTCTTTGGACATTTGGTTTTGTCAATGCAATTGCATTTCATTTCATTAGTTTTTGCCTCCTAATGTAAAATGCTTTTATTGTGAGAGTTAATAATGGATTTTATGTATATATATATAGACACACATACATATAAATACGAATTCTCTTAATATTATTCAAATTTTTAACAAAAATGGATATAACATTTGTAGGTACCTTCATTCGCGTCGGTTTAATATCCGTTTTTTATTTTGACATCCCTTTCAAAATGTTTCCGGTTTTTTTATGTTTTTCAAATTACGCTATATGCATGAGGGAAAGAGTTTTAAAAAGCTAGCAAAAATTGTTAATGTTGGTTATATTATTTCGTTTTAAGTAAAGGTTAAACTTGATTACAGTGCTAATTTTTTGTTTAATTTCGAGATTTTCACTGATAACGAAACTTGCAAAAATAGGTAATTTTTATATGAAAAACTTATTGTACCAACACAAATGCTCCTAAATGAAATTATTATGCTCAAATAAATGATTTATAGATCTTTCATTTGATATAATACAATCAATATGTCAAAATCTTCTTCGTGTATAAAAATGTTGCATACAGTTGCTCTCGACAAAACGACTTATTTTCGATAGCGCGATTTTGTCTTACAATTCTCTGTCTCATTTTATTGCTAATTTATTTCTTATTTTTAGATGGATAAAAAGACTGCAGAAGATATTTGCCTTTTAATTAACTCATATAAATGGCAATCCAAGCCTGTGTTAAATGGTAACATTTACAACATTTTTTCCAAAAAATAAATTCAAATTATCAAAAACGTGTCTGAAATTAAAATAACTGAACATTGAACCTAAAGATGCATCTGATTTAAAGATATTCACTATTAATATAAGACACTTGCATAAAACGATAGCAATCTTAAAAAGAAACCATACCCAGTCATGGGCTGCTATTGTTAATATTTTGCAACAGCTATTTAAATTTGAAAGAAAAATAAATAAATCCAATGTAAATATTCACCTAATCACTAGTGATTTAAATACAGAGCCTGGTGTAACTTGTCAATTAAGGGAAATTCCAATAGACATACCAACAATTAAAGCTCAATGACTTGAACATAAATTTTTATCATATTCTAGCAAAATGTCTCCTACCTCTAGTAATATTACCTCTCCTACTTTAACTATTGCCTCAGGTGCAACACAGAGAATAAAATGTAATACATGCAAAATAAAAAAAAATGCACGATGTAATTCATAAGAAAATAACAGACAACTGCAACCGACAGTTCTTTTTTTGAGAAGTTCAATGACCAAAAACAAACTTGCAAGCAAAAGACTTAAAAGACAGTGTTTTTCAATAAATTTGTGGAAATTAAAGTATTCAAATGAAAAAGAAAAAACAGAAATCAGCAGAACAATAAATGAGTTAAGAATTCTTAGAATAAGTAGAACAAAGTTGCAACAAAGAGTTAAAAAGATAGAAAGAAAACACCAAATTGCTATCAAAGAATGACAGGAACAGATAAAAAAAAAGAGCGTGAAAACAAACAACTTGTAAAACAAAATCATTATTTAACTAGTATTATTTTAGAAAAAAAAGGAGATAATAGGCTGAATATAGAAACCAAAAAACTAAAAACATATGACCTACCCATCAGAAAATGTGTTTATGCTGCAGTTGTTAATAATGTGCCAGTGGAAAGTATACCTTTTTTGTTGGAAAAAATCTCTGAAACATTACACAACACAGAACTAAAGGAAACACCCCACTCATCCACAGTAAATTGAAGGGCATTTGAGCTAGGTGTTTTAGCATTGGTTTAAGCTGGTGAGGCATTGTGAATGTGCAACATTGGTGTTCGACGCGACCACTATTTTAGACAAACATGTCAACGCGTTTCATATCAGTACCTATCCTTCACAGTGATCTTATTCATTATCAACCGCTCAACTTGCTGGGGGTACAGGATTTGACTGTGCTTTAGAGGCATTATCAGCTCTTAGAACAATAGATAATGAGATGAAGGTAAAACCAGCTAAAGTAACTGATGGGATTGCTGTAACAGTCCTCAAAAATATTTCGAAGCTAAGGTAATGGCTATTTTTTATATATATAACTTTAAAAAATATTCAGTAATAATTTTAAAAAAATTTTTTTTCTCCTTATTGTTTTACAAATTGTTTTGAAAAAATGAAATTGTAATTTTTTTCTCTCTGAAAATCAGGTATAGTTTCAAAGGAGATCTTGCTGCATTCAAAAGCTATCTTAAAAAAACAATGTTGCTCCAGGGCTATTCCTTCGATATGTTGGTAACATATTTCATGTGTTGTTCCATATGACAGGGATTGTTGTTACACATAAAAAACTTATAAAAAACTGTCTTGAAAGGTACATGTTTTTTTAGATGAATATAAAGTTAAATAGATTTCCATTACAACTTTGTATTATACTTGAATTTTTTTTTCCCGTTATTTCAGCAACACTAAAAATAAAATTTGCAAACTCTTACTTCAAGACATAAGTAACGATATGACACTTGTGCAAATGCAAGGATTGGGCCTGATAGGAAAAATAATAACTGGGTCATGGATGAGTCTGCTTTATAAAAATGCAACAGGAAAAAGTAATCTTGAGTTGGTAAGTTTTTAATGTTTTTTAATAAAGTAATAAAGGAATTTAAAACAATGTATAAAAATTTAATCTTTTTTTGTTAGGGGGACATTTTCCAGAAAGCAATAAAGAAATTATCGAGCTTCGAAAGTAATCCAGAATCAATTCTTTATAAAGATGTGGATGTATTTAGTCAAATATTGAATATTACAAAAGATAAGGTACACCATTCACTTTGTATCATTAAAAATAAAAAAATTTTGGTAAAGATTTTATCAGCTTTGATAAGCTCCACACAGACAGTTATCAAAAGACAAATGGCAAGGTATTTGACTGGTAATCTCTCAAATCCATCTAAAGAAATGATAAAAACCACACTATCAGCTCCACCACATACAATGGAGGCTGAAAGGATCTTGGGCATGCTTGATTTTTTTTTACGTCGCGCTCTTAATGCTACTTTTGGCTTCCTTGATTCAAAAATAAAAGCCAAAGTAAACAAAACATTAACATGGCTTGACGAGTAAACATTGCCAGAACAAGAAGACCTCATTCAGTTTGCAATTCAGAGAGGAGCTTTAACGTGTCGAGCTTCTAAAAATTTTAATAATCTTTTGTATGAAGAAATAGGAAAAAGATGTGCCAAAGCTAATTTAAAAAAAGAACTACTAGAAAGAAAGCAACTAGAAAAGGATGTTAAAAAAGCAATAGCTGGTCATGCAAAAATAACACATACTCTTTTTAATAATATTGACGAAAAGCAAAAACAATTTTTAAGAATAATTTTGAAGATTGGAATCTTGATAGGGCAGCATATAAGCCATAAATGGGAGCTTGATGATGGAAATGTACATTTATTTTTTGGTAGGATTATTAATCTTACCAAAAGTTAGTAACAAAGAAAAAATCATGTACATACACAATAGGATATTGGAAAGTCAATGAAGATGAAGCTGAATATATTGACATAAACCAGGAAGGAGTTGTAGCAGATTTAATACTTAAAGACCTGGAATTTATTTAAAACTTTCATTATTATATTAGGCTTTATTGTCTAAGACATGTCTTTTTTGAAAATTTTGTATACAAATTTTTTATTTAATTTTAATTTTTTTTTAATTTTCTATAGTAACTAAGAGCTGACACATGTTTATTTTACATTTTAGATAATGTAAAATAAACGAAAAAACAGACACAAGACTTCAGGCTTTCTAAAAATTCTAGATATAATAATGTTCATTTATATATCAAATGAGTATGATTTGCAAAAACTTGTGATAATTAAAACTTGTGAACAAAAATACCTAAAAAGTTAGCAGCCCTGTCTCTGTTGGGTTAACTAGCTGTTAAGCCAACGAGTAATTAATTTTTTATCTTAAACTAAATTTAAATTCATGAACAGCTTTTAAATTTAATCTAAACATCTTTTAATGCTCGAAAGTTATGACCATGTGATATTTGCAACCCCTTCGTTTAGGGATGGGTGGAAAGTTCACTTGGTCATAACTTTAGAAAAATAAAAGATTATTAGATGAATTTGAAGCCTGCTGATGAATTTAAATTAATTGTTGTATTTACTCAATCTCGTCACATATTTAAAAATGGTTTTTTTTATGGTACATTGTGAATATCTTATGCACTATATTTTAAAGTCCACTTTTTGAAGTGCTAACTTTTTTGGGGTATTTTTGTTCCAAGGCTCCAATCAGAATTTTTTTTCAAAAATTTTTTTTACATTCTCATTTGATACATGAGAATGTAAAAATATTTGAACAAATTTAAATTTATGACAAATTATGACAAATCTTAAAAAAAATGACTTAAATAGAATTTTACTTGTTTTTAAAATTGGCCTAAGTGACCCCTTTTATATATATATATATATATATATATATATATATATATATATATATATATATATATATATATATATATATATATATATATATTAATCTAATTATTATAAAGTGGGATATAATAAACATTTTTCATTATAAATGTCATGATAAATTGTGAAAAAAATTATGCGCTATATTTAAAAGTACGCTTTTTGAAGTCGTTATCCTGTGTATATTTGTTAAGATGTCCACTATATTTTCTCCACCTTTAAAATAGCATATCTTTTTTTTCTAGTTGACCTAGAATAATTAATTTAGTATTAAAATTTGTCATTTAATATTCTCTTTATAATAGAATTAATTTGGTTTAATAAATAAAAGTTTGAATTTTTTATGAAGGTACCTAAACATATGCCAACTTAAACGGAATGCAAACTTAATTGGAAATAAACGGTCTTTAAAAACCAAAAAAATTCAATCTCTTTCTCTTAACCTCCCCACTGTATCGTTACCGTGGGTACCATCACAATCCCTGAAATTATGAAAAATATTTTGGGGATAGTAATGGGATCAAATATTTAAAGCTGGCTATAGTGAAGTCTTTAAATCAAATGTATGAATTTTGGATGACTGAGATTCGATTCATTGAAATCTCAGTCATCCCATATTCTATAGCGTACTTTGATTTTATAGTGACTGAGATTCGATTCATTGAAATCTCAGTCATCCAAATTCATCCAAAATCTCATTCATTCATCCAAACTACATTGTATTAAACTATCTAGCAGATAGTTTAATACAATGTTTTATATTTCAGCAGTAATGCATGCATGCATCAAATGAAAACACATTAGTTTATGTACCTAACTAAAAAGTTTTAACCTTCACAATATAAATATCACATGAAATATAAAACAAAAGAAAAACTTTTGAAACTCAAAAAGCTAAAATAAAATTTTTTCTTAAATAAGATTTTAATATCTTCTTTTTCAATTTTTTTTTTTTAATTTGGTGATGAACTTTAGTCATTTTTTGTTACCCCTAACCCCTCTTAATTTAAATTTAAATGTGTCTATTCTGGTTAATTAAAGAGTTATTACCAACAGAACTGAAAAAAAGTAGATAAAACATGGCATTGTTCTTTCAAATTTTGAAGAAATAAGGAAGGTTGTTAAATTGTGTTTCCAATGATCGTGAAATTTTTACTTAAAATTATCTAAATTAATATATAAACCAGCGCATATGTAGTATAAATTTTTTTGTTTGTTTTAAGAAGTCCTTCCAGGATTTGCTGTCACCTATATCAACTTAGAGCACCGCAATTGAGCATTTAATAAGAAGTACACGCCTCTTTTCCTTTTGTTTTTTTATTTTATTTGTTTATTTTGTGTTCCCCAAGAATTCCTTGCGGACTTATCACACAGCACCGCGAAAGAGCATCTGGATGGAAGTTCACGCCTCCTTCCTTTACCGATGTTATAAAACTTGCCCAGAGGTGGGGTTCAAACAAGGGATCTTTTTTTTCTGAGTCAAGTGCGCTACTACAACACCACAGCTTCCCAATAAATAAATAAAAACTCAGTAAGTCAGTGCTTATTAAATAAAAACTTAAAAAAAAAAGTTATTGTATATTATGTTATATAAAAGTTATTGCAATATTAAAAGTCTAAACTGTTATTAATTTTACTTCTCTGCTGTTGCAATTTTAATTGAATCGAGTTGAATCGATAATTGAATTGATAATCGAGATAATAATGACTTTGGGGTTTCACTGTTTAATATTTAATATTTCGTCATTATTTCGTCTTTTTACACATTTTACAATGTTATCTATAAATTTAAACAAATATATATATTTACAAGCTGACTGGTGCAAGTAGAAGTCAAAATGACTTATCATCAAGCCCCTTTGTGAAATACAAAAAAAAAATACAATTAAATTTTACATTTTCCAATATTACATAAAAGAGTGAAATTATTAAGTTTTAAAAAAAAAAAAAAATTGGTTAGAAATTTTAGAAGGTTAAAGAAGAACTTAAAATTAAAAAAAGAACTTAAAGTTAAAAAAAGAAGAAATTTAAGATAAAGTTAAAATATGAAATAACAAATAAAAAATTACAAATCTGTACATATTCGTATACATATTAAAGACAATAAACAAAAAAAACAAAAAAAAAATTTAATTCGCTTCATATGCATATACATATTCAATACAATATTAAAATTAAATAAAGTACATAAAAAATTAAAAATACAAAACTATTTCGATTTTTTTTTCAAAAAACTGAAAGAATGTACGTAATGTTTAAATTTAGTAAGTGTTTTTTTATAGTTCTTTTAAATGTAGCAATAGATTTTATTTTTTTCATATTTTCGTCAAGAACCGAATTCCACAAGCGTGGTCCCCGGCATATAGTCGAGAAGTCAGATTTTTTGAGTGATGTTAGTGGAATGTAGTAATGTATTTAATTTCAATTTATCAACGTCATATCAAAATTTCGTGAATTCGTATCTTTTACAGAACACACAAACAAAGGTAAGTTTCTACTCATATGTTTATATATGTACATTTTTGTAAAGCGATTTTCTACTACTATATATATATATATTTATATATACATTTATATATATATATATATACATATAAATAATTTTTTTAAAAACTTCTTTTGATGGATTAACTTCTATTTGTTAAAAACAATATAATTTTAACAATATTTCGAGGGAATATAGATCGTTTTCAAGTATATTAAAAACCGTTATAAAAAAAAAAATTATACAAAACCGTCTAAATTTACGAAACAATGTTCTTTGTAAGAGCTTCTTTTTGAAAGTTTTTTAAGAGAGTTTTTTGTGACGTAAGAATTTGAACATAGGTTTCCAAAATGACGTCGTCACAAAATCGCCATCATCCCGGTTGAGACCATTGTCACGAAAGACACTTTCGTTGTGTTGTATTTCCTACGCTTCCCTAACTTTCCTATTAAAACTATTTATTTCTATTTTTAATGTATTGCAACCATTCCAGTGGAAATTTTCTTGGCCAATTTTGGAATGTTTAGCTACAGCTGAATTTTTCCCTTTACCTTGTTTCGCACTTGTTTGATGCTGGCATAAGCAAGACGATATCTTCAGTCCAGTTTCACCAACATAACATTTGCCACAAGAGCACTCTAATTTGTAAACACCGGGATAGGAATTAACTGGTAGTGTAGGTTTATTATTGGAACTAAGAAGAATTTAGAGATTTTTTGGAGATTTAAATACTGGTGCGTATCCTGCTTTTTTAAAAACTCTTCGTAACTTACGACTGATTTCAGGGATCCAGGGTAAAGACACAATTCTTTTTGGAGACATTAGGAAATGTTGATTTTTCGTGACATCTTTTTTGTTGTTAGCACTTTCTTTTGCAGACTTAACTAGTTTTTCCAGATTTTTCCTCTCACAGCCGTTTTCTACAAATACATCAATAAGAAACGACAGCTCATCATCAATATTATTTAATGTGCATAAACGTAGTGCTCTATGGACGAAACCAATAAAGACACCATTGATAATTTTAGGGTCATGGCATGAGTTCGGTTTCATTTGAACGTTTGTGATTGCCTTTTTGCGATGTATTTTAAAACTATATGTACCGGTTTTATTGTTGGTAACTGAAACATCAAGATAGTTTAATGTATTGGTTAAGTCGGCATATTCCATTGTGTATTGAAAACTTTTGTGTTGTTTGTTAAGTAGATCTAAAAACTTTTGCGCATCTTCTTCTACTTGGAACCTTGAAAGAATATCATCGACATATCTTTTAAATGATTTCACATGGATGTTGTTGTTAAGCACCAATGAAAGAGCATTACTTTCATGATGTTGTAAAAAAAAACTCAGCAACTACCACCATAAGAGCTAACCCAATAGGTCCGGAGTTTTCGAGCTTTCGAGCTACACCTACATATAACATCTCTAAATATTTAGTCAATATGGTACAACCCACTCTAAACGTAAATGAAACGCGTTAAAAAATTCTAAACTTAAATAAAACGCGTTTAAAAAGTTCTCGGCAATTTGTGGATACAGCAAGATTATGGGAGGTCGGTGGGAATGAAAATTTTAAAAAAGCAGGATACGCACCAGTGTTTAAGTCTCCAAAAAATCTCTAAAGTCTACTTATTCTAAAAATAAACCTACACTACTAGATAATTCCTATCCCTGTGTTTACAAATTAGAGTGCTCTTGTGGCAAATTTTATGTTGGTGAAACTGGACTGAAGATATCGTCTCGGATATGCCAGCATCAAACAAGTGCACAACAAAGTAAAGGGAAAAAATTCGCTGTAGCTGAACATTCCAAAATTTGCCAAGGAAATTTCCACTGGAATGGTTGCAATACATTAAGTATAGAAATAAATAGTTTTAATAGGAAAGTTAGGAAAGCGTTGGAAATACAACACAACGAAAGTACCTTTCGCAATAATGGTCTTAACCGGGATGATGGCGATTATGTGCCGACGTCATTTTGGAAACCTATGTTCAAATTCTTACGTCACAAAAAACTCTCTTAAAAAACTCTCAAAAAGAAGCTCTTACAAAGAACATTGTTTCGTATATTTAGACAGTTTTGTATAATATTATTTTTTATAACGGTTTTTAATATATTTGATAACGAGGGTATCTATATTCCCTCGAAATATTGTAAAAATTATATTGTTTTTAACAAATGGAAGTTAATCCATAAAACAAGTTTTTTTAAAAATTATTTATAAAAATAAAATCTATTGAAGATGTCAACATTTAATATATATATATATATATATATATATATATATATATATATATATATATATATATATATATATATATATATATATATATATATATACACATATATATATATATATATATATATATATATTTATATATATATATATATATATATATTCATATATATATATATATATATATATATATATATATATATATATATATATATATATATATATATATATATATATATATTTCGCAACTCAGCTTGCGTAGTGAACAGATTTTTTTTTAATAAGTCATCGTCCACATTTTCATGAAGAAGAGCGCCGTAAAAATCTTAGTTTTAATTACCTTTGGCGCTGCGCTCTCTTACATAAAAAGGAGAACGTTGGTCAGCTTAGTATTTAACAGCTTTAATAAATCTTTCTAAATTTTCAAACGCGAAAAAATGTAGATATAAATTTACATTTTTTTTGTGTTTTGTAAAAGAATAGATATTTTGTTTGAACTCGATTTTTATATATCATTGCAACATTATCAGAAATTAAAAAATGTTCATGGAATTCATGAAAGAAATGCAAAGTCAAACGGAAGCATTACTTAAACAAAAAGATTAAAATGTTTAAGATATAATAAGCGGAAATACGAAAATAATTAACAATCGACTGGATAAAATTGAAAACATTCTAGATGAAAACATAAGTAAAATTAAAATACTTGAGAAAGATATTTCAGATGTCAAATTAAGTTTAAATTTTCAAGAAAACCTTATTGATCAAAAAGTCGAGGCATGCCACAACAGCTTTGAAAGGAATTAACTTGTTTACAACTCTTAAAGAATCAACAAAGAAACATTGAAGATAGAACAAGAATAGTTACCTTAAGAATTAATGGGTTACCGGATAATGATAATGAAACTTACACACATAAGGAAGAAAAAGCAAAAATATTTCTTGAGAAAAATCTAGGTTTGTGGAGAGTCAACATTGAACGCGCACATAATACTGGAAATAAAAAAAGAAAATCGAACAAGATCAATCGTGATAAAATTAAAAAGTTATAAAGATAAAATGAAAATATTGAAAAAACAAATAGATTAAAAGGATCAAACATATATGTCAACGAAGATTTTTCCAAAATGACAGTTAATATTAGAAAAAAGTTGTTTGCAGAAGTTTAAGAACGACGTCTAAAGAGAGAAAACCGTGCCGTGATGTATGACAAAATTCTTCATTTAAAAAACGAGGTACGAGTATTAAACTCAATCATTGTTCCAATGTAAAAGTAATGCGTAATTTATTTATTTAACTTTCTATTTTTTTATTTTTTTTGTCTTTATAAATGGCGGAAACAATAAACTTTAATTTTTTTAACACATTTTCTGGTGATACCGTACGTCACTTTTTAAAGACCATTGACCCTGACGTAAACATTCTTGACTATTATTCCTTAGAAAATATGCTCAGTTGGGATTTTATTATTGAGGACACCCGTTCGGACAGCTTCGACAAAAATTGCAAACATCTTGACTTCAAACGCACAGATTTTAAATGCATGATTAACTCCTTCAAAATGTATAGCTGAGTCCTGGCTAACCTAACAGTTGACCAGTGTTATGCCCATCTATCAAAAGTGAATCTCACTGCCATTGCGCTCCAACTCGCCGCAACTTATTCTCAATTAGCACAGACCCAAAATGGCTTGTCGATGAAGTTAAGCAAGCGTCAAAAGAGAAATATGCTATTTTTACCCAACTTGCAGCACCACAAGACCGAAAACACCTAGTAAAACCGGAGTTTAACAAAGCCTCGTGGAAAGTCAAAAGACTTGTTTATAAAGCTCTTTGCACACACAAACGTAACATCATAAGCAAGTGCAAAGATAACCCTTGACTTTTTTTATGACTTATTTAACATGGCAAAAACTGCTAAAACCATATTAGTGCTCTTGAGAATGAAAACTAACATTCAAAGGAACTGATATATGCAACTTGCTAAACGAACGGTTCTTCTCTGAATATGGCAAGGAATTTCCCGGTGATGCTCCTGTTCTCAAAACACGCATTAATACGATTCACAATATAAATAAAGAAAACTTCTCCCAAGCCGCTGTCGAGTTGCGTTTCTCCAAACTGGACAAACATAAATCACCAGGTATTGATGGGTTTTATCCTTTTATCCTTTCAGAAGCTCGTTCAGCGTTAGCACTACCTACTACTGGTCTTTACAAAGTCTTTCATTACTGGAGATTTTCCTATTTGCTGGAAGCATGCCAATGTCACACCAATTTTTTTAAATAGTCGCAAGACAAAGCTAGCTAGCTACCGTCCAATCTCTCTCACCTCTGTTATATGCATGGTGATGGAACACTTAGTTTGTGACTTCATGCTCAAGCATATGACTGGCCATAATCTGCTTGACAGTAATTAACACGGTTTTGTTCTTCGCAGATCATGCATCACAATTTTAGTTTAGACTTGTAATGATCCCTGATTGTAATGATCCTTCTTGATTTTGCGAAAGCCTTCAAAACTACGCGCGTATGGTTTCAACACAAGTACATGTAGCTGGACGGCATCGTTTCTAAACGACCGCAGTCAAAGAGTTGTACAAGATGATTACATTTCTGAGCGGTTAGATGTCCGGAGTGAAGTTCCGCAAGGTTCTGTAATAGGACCCTTTCTCTTCGTTATTTTCATCAACAGTATGCCAAGCCTAACTCATCACTGCTGTAAACTCTTTGCCGGTGATAAAAAACTAATAGCTGTGATCAAGGACACCAATGACTATCAACTTCTCAAAAAGGACATTGATCGCCTAGTTGAATGGGACCACACATGGAGGATGAGTTTTAACGAGGATGTGTAAAACCATGTTTTTGACAAGAGAGTTAATAACCACCTCAACACTGCATTTATTTTTGATTTGCCTGGCTCGCACGTAATGTTTACCACAACAATACCTTAGTAAGACCACCTCCGAGCGTGACCTTGGTATCATTGTCAACAACCAACTTTAGTTACAACACCAAGTTGCACAGGCTTTCAAAATTGCTTATTTTAAAAATAATTGAGTGGGCAAATGCCCCTGCTGCCTACACAGTTCCTACGGGCCTGATATATGTATATATATATATATATATATATATCTATCTATCTATATATATATATATCTATCTATATATATATATATATATATATATATATATATATATATATATATCTATATATATATATATATATATCTATCTATCTATCTATATATATATATATATATATATATATATATATATATATATATATATATATATATATATATATATATATATATATATATATATATACATATGTTTATACATGTATATGTATATATATATATATATATATATATATATATATATATATATATATATATATATATATATATATATATATATATATATATCTATATATATCTATCTATCTATATATATATATATATATATATATATATATATATATATATATATATATATATATATATATATATATATATATATATATATACATATATATGTATATATATATATATATATATATATATATATATATATATATATATATACATATATATATATATATATATATAAATTTTATTTTATATGTATATATAGGGCCGTAGAAACAAAAATTATATTGGGAGAGGGGGGGCAGTGCTACCCCGAAGTAGTTTTAAAGACGGGTTTTTTTGTTTGGATCAACTTTTTAGTCAATATCTTCAAAATTATTTATTTTAAAAACTATTGGAGTGGGGGGGGGGGGGGAAGGACAAATGCCCCTGCTGCCCACCCTGTTGCTACGGGCCTGATATATATATATATATATATATATATATATATATATACATATATATATATATATATATATATATATATATATATATATATATATATATATATATATATATATATATATATATATATATATATATATATATATATATATATTTATATATACATATACATATATACAAAATAATTTTTTATTTAACATTGTAAATTTTTATTGTAAGTTATGATATGATAAGTATAAAATTTAAATATGTATTTTAAATTATATTTAAATATATGTGTGGCTTTCCTTTATTCCTATACTTTTACCTATCATAATACTATTATGAATATATAAAGATATTTATTATTAATAAATATTTTTCAGAAATAATGTTTTGGATTTAATTATTCAACTTTTATACCTTAAAAAAAGAAACAAAAACAGTAAAAAAGTTGTAACTGTAAAAAATCCAAGTCCCGCCTTTTATCGGTAATTATCTAATTTATGTAAATTTAACATTATTTTAATAAAAATGATTGTTCCAAAATAACGTCATATTGTAACGTAACTTTAAGTTAACATAAATTAGATAATTACATATTTATATATAGTTTTAATAAACTTTCGATTCAACACTGATATATTCCGAGCTGACGGACAAAAACGGATAAAATAACTGCTGTTTTATCATAATTTCAATAGGATTTAATAAGCGTATAAGGGAAATTCCGCGCTTGAGTGAGTTATTTTAATAAAATGAATAAATTAAAATGAAAATAAACCAAGTTATCATTGGGTTGCCATATGTTAAAAAATTTTAAACTTTAAGTAATAATGTCATTTGTGTTTTGAATTATACAAATTTTTTTTTTTTTGATGTAAATTTCAACACAATACAATATATTTTTTTTTAATTTCAACACAATACAATATTTTTTTTTGTTTTAAATTTCAAATTAAAGTTATGCGTCATACCTTTTATATAAATGGTAGTTAAACTACAATTTGATTGCGTAGAATTGTCATCGTAAGTAGCGATAACTAATTTGATTTAAGATATTTTAATAAATAGCTATACCAATCTTTTGGATAATTTTACGCAAAATAATAACTGCTTAATTTAATTTAAGAAGCAAGTTTATGTAGGTTAAATATTTGGCTTGAAATATTCAACTAATAAACAACAGGTTTTATGTTTTTTTGCGTCCCGTAAGTATATATATATATATATATATATATATATATATATATATATATATATATATATATATATATATATATATATATATATATATATATATATATATATATATATATATATATATATATATATACTATGTAATTTGTTGATGACGAAAGTTGAATCTCAAATAATTGCATAAAAAGTAAGTTAAGATAAATTTACAAAGTTGATGATAAAATCAAAAAAGATCAGCAAAAACAGAACCGTAGCTTGCGGTAGTCAAGGAGAGGAGGGGATGGAAAGAGATTTTAGGGGATTTTTTATCAAAAAATTAGGCCCCTTCCGCAATTTTAAGGAGCTTATTTTATTTTTTTGTTCACTTAATAATACTGAGAAAAAATTTTTACGATTTTATTTGGGGGTAAGGCCTCCGACATGCTAGCCACAGCACTGACTAAATATGGAAAACAATACATTAAAAAACACAAAATGTTATACCTAACGACAAAGTTTTTTGAATTTCTATAATTTTATTTGAAATTTCTCTTTCTGACAAACTCGATCCTAAGTTCCATATTGCAATTTCTTTATTGTGATGGTTAAAACCATCCAAATAGCGTGTGGAGCTAAAGTTGATTGTAAATCTTACATTTTCTGGGCCTTCAAAGGGAAAATTTGAACAAGAAAATAAATCTTTGTCTTTAAATTTCCCATCTAAATACAGGCTGACCCAATTTTTTAACGAACAATGTTTTATTTGTTCATCAATCATTTTTTCAAGTTTTTTGGCTTCAATGGCTGAAAATCCAACAACTTTTAAAATCTCCACTACCTCTAGACTTGATTTAGCGGAATCTCCAATTGACCTAAGGTTCATTTCTATTTTCTCCCTTATAAAATTTTTAATGCCAACATACTCGAGGTATTCTTCATCGATTTCAAGTTTTTTATTAATTTCATTAATTAAGTCTTTATTTAGATCGATTTCAATCTCATCTGAAAAATAAAAAAAGTTAGAGCTATTTTAGGCGCAAAAAAAATTAAAACTTTCACTTTATATATTCCCTATATAATATTATAAAATAACACTTATTGTTAGAATGTATGTTATTAACAAACTATCTTTGATTATTTTGTGTTTGTACTTATATATATAAGTTTAAACACATAATAATCAAAGATATTTTTTATAGTATTTTTATCTGAAAAGTAGTATTTTTTTGTGTTATTTTTTAAAGCCATTATTGAAAAAGTGCTTTTAATAGAGTATCACTACTAAAATCAGTTTTTTCATTAATTTATAGTGATCCTCTACTAAATGCACTTCTTCAACAAAAACTTTAAAAGATAACACAAAAAAAGATTACTTTTTAGATAAAAAATTAAATCAAAAAATATATATATTAGAAGTATAAATTTGTTAAATCATTTTTCAAAAAGCCGGAATAAATGTCTAAAAAAATGCCTATAATTTAATAATTTTTGGTCACATAATATCTTTGGTTATATTCTCTCTCTCTCTCTCTCTCTCTCTCTCTCTCTCTCTCTCTCTCTCTCTCTCTCTCTCTCTATCTTCACAAACTTTGTAGATTTGTTTCTGTAGCTTACTGAGTATATCCTAAAAATATCAGGTGCAAAATGTTAGTCAATATACAGATATTAAGTTTCCAAGTCACCATTGTTTTATAAAAAATTAAAAAAAATTTCGACAAAGCAGATGCGCAGAGAGAAGCCGTGGTGCAGTGGTTAGAGTGCTTTGCTTTAGAAGCAAGTGGTTAGAGCTATAGAAGCAAGAGATTCAAGGTTTAAATAAAGTTTTAGGAAATACTTTTCGCCATCGATAAGGAAGGAGGAATAAACTTCCTAGTTAAAAGCTTTTCCACTTTGCTATGTGACAAGAATGTTAGGTCATTTTGGTGCATCTAAAACAAAAATTAATAATAAAAAAACACGTATAACCACCAAAAACGTATGAGTAAATAGTTTTAATAAAGTTATGTTTAACAAAGAACCATTTATCTAATGATTTTAACTTTTTTTTTTGCATAATACAATTTTTGTTTATTTTCGCTTTAGCTTTACACGAGTATTGTCAAACAATAGAAGTAATCTGGGGTAAGTTGTCAAATTTTAGGCAATTATTTTATCTAGAAAATAATAATAATATGGGAAAAAGTTAAACATGCCTTATTTATTTATAAAGTTTTTTTTTAACGATTTGCACAAATTCATCAAAGTTGATGAAAAAATTATGATTTCAAGCATTCAATTATAACTTCATGGATTTTGCCTATATATTAAGATTACCAGATCTATTCAAAAAGTTTCTAAAAAATTCGTATGTTTCTTCGTAAATTATTTCTTAGAGATTAAGTATCTAACTTAAAATTTGAAGTCGGTGTTTAAACTTAACTTATCGTGGGGCCCGAGTTTAATTATGGGTCCCAGTGATCCAGCCTGCGTATAAACTTTTTACTTTTAAGGAATTATAAAAGCCAATTAAGATTATTGAAGACTTAAAAGAGCTAGATTAGTCTCACTAAAATTCTTTTGAGTTAGCCCTGAAAATTGCACGCCGAATATTATTCTAAAAAAGTATACCATCCATTTAAAAGAAATGTTTAAAAATGTTTAAAAAATTTTAAACGAAAACTAAGCAATATTTAAAAAATTTCTTATGTACGAACAAAATAAAATTAAAAACATGCAAATAATAATAATTATCAGTCAGGTATTACTGAAACATGACATTTTTCGAGAGCTGTCGCTAACACATATTTTTTTCGACTTAAATTTTTTTTGTCTCACTTTGATATTTTTATCGTTCATTTCATTTTGGTTCTTTTTCTTTCTGCAAAATAATCAAGAAGCTTCAAATAGTCTCTTGATTCAATGCAGAGACATATATAGGCAGGGGCCAAGGGGGGCTTAGTACCAGGCGCCAAGCTTCAATAGGGTGCCAGCCGTCAGAATAGAAAATCATAAAATAGTTATTTTATATTATTATCACGAAATTTTTATTTTAATATCATGTTCAAGTCATAGGTCGACTGATAAACCTACTAAATCGTTTTATAAATAAAATGCAAATAAAAAGAAAAATAAACTGAATTTTTAGGTGACTATGTTGATAAAAATCTTAGCTCGAAATATCCGATAAACCTTTTGTGCCAAGCCTCTCTTACTTGAAATAAAAATTCCTAATATTTATTAGCTGAATGTTTTTAACATTTTTATATTTCTTTTCATAATATATAAACCATAAAATATATAATTAAATGCTATTAAATGCTACTAAATTTTTTTCTAACTAATTTTGGAAAGTCAAGCATTTCATTTCGAGAAACTTTTCTTTGGAACAAAATAGTTTTGATAAAACTTTGTATTTTTCTTTGAATGAAATAACTCTTTATTCAAAAAAAAAATTAAAGAAGTCGTTTTTTCTATCGAAGACATATTTTTGTATTTTTAACGCAAACATGTCAAATGAACACTTCATACATATATTATATGAAGAGCCTACTTTGAAGCTTTATTATTCAGTATCCTGTAGACCATGAACAAAAGTTTTGATACGGATTCATTGTTTGTTACATGTAGAACAATAATTACCCCAAGAGTTTTCACCAGTTTTATTTTTATATTAGTTATTTTTATTTAAAAAAAAGCACAAGTATGCCATCATAGGCAACTACTGCTCCTATAATGGCATAAGGGAGGATGGGGCTGGTTAGCATCAAGGGTAACTTGACAATTTCATTTGACCTTAGAGTCTTCCCTCAGAAATGCCAGAAATTACGCGTAATCATCCTAATTAACCCTTTTGTGCAACACAGCAACAGTGTAGAATTTCGCGCATTTTTCTTCCAACAGCATTTGTTAGTAAAGTAAAAATTCCTTTTTACTTCACTAACAAATATGTTGTTTTTATGAAAGAAAATAAGTTTTCTTAACTCGTCAATATTGGAAAACACCTAACTCGTCAGTATGCCATCATAGGAAAAAGTTATTATTTTCATTTAAACAAATTATGTCTGCCTTGTTCAAAAGATAAAATTAAAATAAGTTTTCTACTAAATGCACAAAACTTGGAGATAAAATGCATGAAAATTTCTTTTCTGCACAATTGATAATAAAATCACATTCTTAAATATTAAAAGGGATAAAAAATTCAACAGCACATCCCAAAATCGATTTTTGCTGATTATAAAAGCAAAATTTGTGCATAAGGAACGTATTTTTACTAAAATTAATGTAAAGTCAGTATAGACATGTTGGTCTAATCACTTTTTTGCCATAACCAATATTTATGAAAATATGAACGGTATGCCATCATTGACGCTATGCCATCATAAGCGCCTTTTCCCTATGTTTAATTGCTCATCAACAGAAATTTTTCTTTGTCCAATTTTAGGACCTAAAATTTTCTAACTGGTTCAATATTTAATTAGATATTGAGTTTATATTGAGTTTATATATATTCGTCATTATTAATATAAGTTTGTACAACATTTTACCGTGAAATATATGACTGGAGCAAGTAGAAGACAATAGTCTTATCATCTCGCCCCGTTTTTGTCGTTGACAAAATATAACAAAATATAAACCAAATACAAATGTAATAAAATATTTATAATACATATAATTATTTTTTTTTATTTTTTTTTTTTATTACTTTTACAATAAACATCATTAAATAACCAAGCAAGTAATATAATAGAATTTCAAGAAAAAGTGAAGATTTAAATTGAAAAGGAAAAATTTTAAAAATTAGAAAAAATTTAAAAAATAAGAGATTGTTTCATTAATGTTGAGGTCTAGTAGCTGTTGCTTTACAACGCATTTAAAATGTTGGAATGAGTTTATCGTTTTTATTTTGTTTGTTAGAAATGAGTTCCACAATTGGGGTCCTCTGCTGGATAGTGAGAATTTAGATTGTCTTAAAGAGGTTTTCGGAATATAGTAGTTCTTGATAGAGTATTTTGTTTGATATTTGTGATTAACAAGGCGAAAAAAGTTATGGAAGACTTCAGGGACCAGATCATTTTTGAGTTTAAACATGAACTGAAGAATGCAATAGATATTTTGTTCGTAGATATTAAGAACTCTCAGTTCCTTCATTAAATGTTTAGAATTGGCATTTCTATTTGCGTTTGTTAATATACAGCATGCTTGTTTCTGTTTTTTATATATTAAATCTAGTTTTGATTGGTAGGTACTAGCCCAGGCAATATTGCAGTAGTTAATATAGCTATGTATATATGCAAAATAAAAATTTTTAAGGCATGCATTATTTAAAATATATCTGTTTTATGCATAATTCCAATGTTTTTAGATATTTTGTTTTTTAATATATTAATGTGGTCTTTCCAGCTAATATGTTCATCTAAGAATACCCCGAGAAATTTAACTGAGAACGCTCGATTTAGTCTAACTTTGTCTAATAGGAATATCTGGAAGTTTTAATGGTAGTTTGTCAGAATTGTATGGTTTTGTGAAAAAGATATAACTACTTTTCTCAATGTTGACAGAAAGTTTGTTTGCTTTAAACCAATCGCTCAACTCTTCAAGTTCCTGATTTACTGTATTAAAAAGTGTAGTAATGTTAGAGTGGGTATAGAAAGCTTGAGTGTCATCTGCGAAAAGAATGAAGTTCAATATACTGGAAGATAAAAATATGTCATTTATAAAGATTTGGAAAAGCAGAGGTCCTAGAACAGACCCCTGGGGAACACCACATGTGACGATATCAAGTAGAGTGTATGTTTTGTTGTAAAATAAGGCTTGTGTACGGTTTTTTAGATAGCAACTGAACCATTTTAAATTTTTTTTTTTTTTTTTTTTTTTTAAATAGATGATAGATTTAAGTATGTAAAACATGGAAATAGAATTAAGTCAGATTTTTTATTTTTGTGGCTTTGCAGATTTGCAGATGGGCTCCTCATATAACATATAATCGTTTATCAAATTCTCATCTAATGTTTTTATAAAAAATAAAATATAAAAAGTTTTTTACTTTATATATTTATATATATGTATATATATAAACATATAAAATAAAAAACTTTTATTTTTATATATTTATATATATACATATATATAAATATATAAAAATAAATGTTTTTTTGTTATTTTTAAAAACTTTGATTGATATTAAAAACTTTTATGTATATATTTTAGGTTCTTCGGCAGATTTTATATTCAGATTAAGGGTCTGCGTATCTTTTCATTTCCATACCGTTATCATACCGATATGATCCCGGAAAAAAAAAGTGTCATCGGAATGATTACGGCGTAATATTGTTATAAAAATTTTAACCGGTAATTTAGTAAGTTTAAATCTCGATATATACCAAATTGCGATATTTATTTTACGAAATCATATTGGAATAATAACGATATGGAAATTAAACGATACGCAGACCTTTAATTCAAATGATCATGTAAAACAACGACAAAAATTTTTATAAGCTTTTTTAAATTCAATTCAAACTTTTTCCAAATAGGGTAGTGGTAGAGCGTTCGCTTCACAAGCGAGAAGTTCCAGGTTCGATCCCTGGCAGTATCGCGCTCAACTCGTTTCTCCGTGCAGCAAATAAAAAAAACCTTGTTTTCGATTTATAGCTTTGTATAAGAATTAGGTAATTTTAAAAACTTTACGATTGTGTAGGAACAAAATTAGTTCAGTACAATACGAAAAGGTGATGATAAGATTCTTAAAACAGAAACTAGAACAATTAAAGCTTATACCCTCCTTTAAAATGTACTTAGATGTTAATCTGAAAATAATATAACTCTTTTTTTTTATAAATTTACTTTTATTACTAAAAATAATGAGGATGGCCAACAACTTGGACATCCTGTAAAGTCAGGAAATTAAATAAGTTATGCAAAACTCAGGTAATTTTGATTGATTTTGTTGCAAACTATAAGTTATTATTTGAATTGAAAATCGAAATAAGATGGCAAAAAAAGTATTTTTAAAGTCTCATGATAACATCATTATTTAAAAGTTAACTAGAGTACTATGTGAAATATTTTGTTTTGCTTTGCATGTTAAACTTTTAGGGAAAAGTCAGGGAAAATGAGCATGAAAGTTTGCTGGCCACCCCGATTATACACATTAGTCAACTACATTTATATTAAAATGATCAAAGACATTCATATTCCACACGGTATTGTCTAAGAAATTGAGTGATTCTCACAGTTATATATTTAACGGGAAACATTTTGTACAGTAAATTCTTCTATTCATGAACATTATGTATAAGAACATTAAAAAGCCGTCTAGATTTTGCGTCCAGATAATTGTGGTCTTTAAAAAGTTAAAATATGATTTGATTTTTAATGTTGATTGATTTAATGCTATAATTTTTAATGTTGCCCAAATAGTATTTTTAATATTGAGTTCCAGTGTAGTGAATTAATATTAATAAATTAAAACTCAAGCTGGTATAGAAGGCTTTTATTTAATTTTATTTACCAAATCGTAGATACCAATTAGACATTTCATGGTTTTGATATGTTTATAACTAAGTCAAGTTTGCTATCGTGAAGTAAATTTTTTTTATTATTTTGTGCTTTATAACCTCAAAATAACTATAGTCCTCCAATGTCAAATGTGAGTAAAATAAGAGCGAAGTAACTTTTTTAAAGAGCGACTTTACCATTTAAGTTAAGTCTTAAAAACAATTCTTTTGTTCATCTGATGTTAGATGTATGAAATATGTTTGTTCAAGTCAAGCTTATATTTCTAGTTGAATATTTTATTTATGCTTTAATGTATTAATTAAAAGTAAAAAGTTTAAAATTCTGCTTTATAGATATTGTATTGAAATATTTAGAAATAGTAGACTTAATATTAAGTGGTTTGGTATCATAATTTATTTTCTCAGTATAGATACTATGCTCATATC
This sequence comes from Hydra vulgaris, assembly GCF_038396675.1. Taxonomy (NCBI): domain Eukaryota; kingdom Metazoa; phylum Cnidaria; class Hydrozoa; order Anthoathecata; family Hydridae; genus Hydra; species Hydra vulgaris. Next base: position 558,520 of record NC_088923.1, on the reverse strand, counting down.
ATAGATGATAATATTAATCTTTAATATACTTTTTAGATCGAACTGGAAATTGGAGCAACTTCAATGTCATGCTTTAATATTTAATAAATATTACCACTAATCCGGTCTTCTTCTTTTTAATTTGATTTTTCAAAAAAGACTTTATAAATTTTAAAACTACATTAGTTTTCACATCTTTTTGAGTAACTAATGAAACAAGAGCTTGTTGAAATAGTTTATTAAAATAAGTAAATATGTTTCTTAACAAAACATACAAATATCTTGTTTTTGCTGGACAATTTTGGAATATTTTGTTTTTCTGCCTACAAGTATGCGCGCGCATTCTTTTTTGAAAACGAGAATGTAAACATTCGCAAGTCATGTACTGAATTTAACATGTTCGTTGGCAACTACGAATATACTCGTAGTGCTTATTTTTTGTCAGTTATATTCAGAATAAAAAGTACTATAGAACTATTTTCGATTAAAAATATTACATTTATTGAAATTTTGATACCTAGCCTTGGCAATAAGAATGAAACCCAAGGTGCCCCAAGAAGTCTTTACGGTCTTATCACAGAGGACCGCGGATGAGCATTTAATTGGAAGTTCACGCCTCCTTCCTAACCGATGTCGCAAAACTTGTCTAAAGGTGGGGTTTGAACCACGGATCCTTTGTTTCTGAGGCAATTGTGCTACCGTTCTAAGGCAAGTGTGCTACCAAGTGTGCTAATTTAAAATATCTCGGCAGCAACCGTGTTAAAACTGTTGATTTTGCGTCACCTTAACGTTAAACATTATTGTGAAAAGTCAACAATTGTGAAGGAAAACGTCAACAGATGTTAGCTAAATGAATGTTTTTAATTTAATAAGATGTAAACCTTTCATAATATAGTAAATGACAAAGTTTTGTGTTTTGCCATAAGAAAAAAAAAAAGTTTTAATGAAAAAAAAATCTGTATTTTTTAGTCGCGTATTTTATACACAGATTGCGTGCTAAAAGTTGGGAAATAATTAAATATAGTCGACTAACTTCTAAATTATTATTTTTATTCATAAAAACAATAATATATATTTATAGAAACACTTAAAAACTATCAAAAGTACAAACTGTCACCATATGGCATTTGTACTCAAATTTGCGATTTTTCCAATAAACACTCTCAAGACTGCAACTTTCTATATCTCACAAAAAAAGTTTTAGTTTGACACAAAATTTATTTTTTAAATTATTTAAATAGATACGTAAAGCTAGGTGATGTTTTATTTATAATGCGCAAGCAAAAAAGCCATTAAAATTGAGCCAGAAACGTTAAGGTTTAACGACTAATAGATGCCTTAACACAACTGTCCTTTTATAGCGCGTTATATATATAAATATATATATATATATATATATATATATATATATATATATATATATATATATATATATATATATATATATATATATATATATATATATATATATATATATATATATATATATATATATATATATATATATATATATATATATATATATATATATATATATATAGTTTAACTGGCGTATAAGGTTCTAACTGACCTTTTTGCCAAAATTGACTTTATCATTTTAGTAGACTATTTAAATCATAACGAACAAAATAAACTAAAATTTGCTGCGATATTGCGTAAAACAAGCTAACTGCTAATGTGCCAAAGTTCTATTTGCAACTTTATTTAACTAAGATTTAATTTTTTCGAAAAAGAAAACTGCTGTTTTTATTTGTTTTAGGTATGTAGAGAAAAAACAGAAAATTATTTCTTTTATAGTTTTTTAGTTTTCTCAAAACATGAAAAAATGCTTTAGGCAATGATAGGGACGATAAGCCACTGACATACAAAAATACAACTTTTATCAATAATAGAAACCAAACTAAGCTAATATATAAATACACAAACTGTGAAAATAATATAAATACTTATATAATCAAGCTAAGCAATATAAAAACTTATATTTTATTAAATTAGGCTTTACAAATTTTTTAAATTCTTAAAGGAACTGAGTTGATAAAAAATATATTTTCGTCTATCCACACTGTAATATTAACAGCAAACAATTAGTGCACTAAAAACCAACGCCTTGTTTACTGTCTTTTTAATAAAAACAATCTTTTTATTTTGGTATATAGCAAATGTAAAGTAATTTTAAAAAAGGCAAATATTGAAATTACCTTTCATGGCAGAAAATCCGGCAGACATTTATGGTAAGCTTGTATCCTCTAAAAGAAAAAAAATTATTTTTTCTGAAAAATAAAACTTTTCTAATAAGGCGTAAAGTAGTTTATTAACGGAAGTTTAAGTTGATAAAAGCGTGGTTTTTACAATGTTTAAATTGCCTAATTGTGAAGTAATGAAGTGTAATTTCAATACGTGTGGTTTCACAAGGCTTGAAATTTATACAATTATTACCTAAAGTATTCAATTATTATTTAAAGTAAACAATTATTACCTAAAGTATATTTATTACTTAAAAAATACAATTATTACGTAACGTATTTTTATGCTTTAGATTTTGATGAAATTTAAAAGTTTAAAAATAATAATAGCAGTTGATTCAAACAATTGAGTTTGCTTGTCGAACAAAATTAAATTTAATTTATAAGGTTAACTTAAGTTTTTTCGACAAGTTAGAAAAAAAAATTAAAATTAATTTTTAAACCGCACACAGATCTTTGTTTGTTGACTAATGATTGTTAATCTTTAACGCATAAGTCTATAATACCCGCAAACACTTTACTGCAACGTAACGTAAATATAGTTATATTGCAATATAAAAACATTTTAAACCTTTCCCTCTCAACTTAACAGTTTCAAAAGTTATAAAGATATTTGTGGTATTTGCTTCTACTTTGTGTGGAATTTTCAATTTGAACAAGTTAGAGTATGGCGCAAATAAAAACATTAGAAATTTTCTTTATGTTAAATATCAAATTACTTTCATTTTAACTATAAATAAATCAACTAGAATTACAAAATAGAATTCTACTTTACAAATCATATTATAAAAATTTTGCATAAAGCATAAAAATCAAAACTGATTATAAATGTCACCACAGAATATTTTTGAATCTTTATATTATAATGCAAATACATTACTCGAATATCTTAAATATTTAAGTTACAAACCAAACTAAATTAAATAAATTCTGAATAAAGTTGTTACTCTAGAATGTTTACAAAATAGAAATAAGTACTAATATGGAGTCAGGGTAACAACATTAGTTTTTGCCATGTTTAATAACAGAGTTGTTAACAAGGCCAAAAGTAGCAAGGCCAAGGCCGCATTTTACGAGGCCAAGGTTAAACGTTTTTACCTCGGCCAAAAGTTACAAGCCCAAAGCCACAGGTTACAAGGCTAAGAATATGAGTTTCAAAGCAAACGCCTATGCACACATTTTTAAGACCAAAGACTTAAATTTTTGCCTTAAGTTGATAAAGTAATAACGTAAAATAAAGATTGATTAATTACGTAGTTAATTGCATAAAGTAAAGAATAAAAACTTTTAATTCTTTGATTTTACGTATTTTTTTATAAAGGCCAAGACCAAAACAATCATGGTCAAAGCCAATAATTTCTAGGCCGAGACCAAGGTCAAGGTAAAAAGTTCTAAGGCCAAGACGAAGGTTTTAATTTTTGGCCTTAAGACAAGGCCAAGAACTAACAACTCTGTCTAATAACACCTGCCCAACAATATCTGTAAGTATAATGAGCTATAATAACATCTGTCCAACAAATTCTAAAATTTCATTTTTTTTTAATAACATTCGTGCAAAAATTAAATGAATATTACAGATCTAGTTAGAGCCGTTCCGAAGAGGTTTGTAAAAGGAGGGTGTGTGTGTGTGTCGTGTGTGCTTTTAGCCAACAAGAGATACAAATAAAAAAAAGGTCTTTCATATTTGTCATTTGCCAACTAAACTTCAAAACTCGCCAACTCAAATGCTAAATGTGCCAACGAAAATGCATATATTACAGGGTTAGGGTTAGAGTTTACGGTTAGGCTTCCATTAGGGGAAGGGGGGAGACACCCCCTATACCCCCCGTTAGGGACAAACCTGGATATAGTTACATCTTTTAAATTATTAAAGTGTAATAACATCTGTGCAACTACATCTGTGGATTCTATGAGTGTAGTTACATCTTTTAAATTATTAAAGTGTAATAACATCTGTGCAACTACATCTGTGGATTCTATGAGTGTAGTTACAACTTTTAAATTATTAAAGTGTAACAGCATCTGTGCGACTAATAATGAATTAATTTACACTGATGTTAGGGTTAGATGTTAGGGTAGATGTTACCTATTTTTTCAGATGTAATTTCATTTGGAAAGAAATATTAACTGATAATGCATTATTTTAAGTTAAGTAACATGTAGGATTTTTTCAGATGTAATTACATCTGGAAAAAAAATTAACTAATAATGTATTATTTAAACCTGATGTATAGGATTTTAACCAGACATATAGGATTTTTTCAGGTGTAATTACATCTAATAAAAAATATATTAACTAAAATATTAACAAAAAAACTTGTAAAAATTCTGTAAGAATATATTCATTTTGTATTGCAATTAATATTATCGATTTCTATTAATGGTGAACTCTCAAACTGCTCAGGAGGAATTAAATGCTTTTAAAATAAAGCATGCGAAGCATATTGATGAAGTGATGAAAAAATTTTTAAATTATAACTTGAATTAACCGAAAAAAACAATAAAACTTCCGATTTATATAATACATTTTTAAGTTTAAATAGTGAATTACAAAAATTATGTACGCAACTTTAGTAAGATTGCTAATTGATTTTGCAGTATCTGTGTGGTCTACATGTCTTAAAAATGAAATTAATCTCTTTGAAAAGGTACAGCATCGTGCAACAAGAATATCACAACTAAAAAACTATGTTATGAGAAAAGATTAGATACAATGGGTCTCACTACTTTAGTTGTTATACGGATTCGGGGTGACTCGATTTAAATGTATAAGTTATTCAATGGAATTAAAAAAGTTAATTTAATTAATGAAATTTTGCCAAGAAGTTATCAATCAGCAAGAGGTCATCAAATGAAGTATATTCGCAAAATAACCAGTTTTTCGCCTCTTTTTTAATAAACTGAGAATCTTTTTACTGGAATTGACTACCTGATTGATGTTGTTAATGCTTTTTCTGTGAATTCTTTTAAAGCTAAACTTTGCATATGGATTTTAAATAATGTAACTATGCTGAGTAATAATATTCCAGCATACACGGGGACGTACAAAACGTACAATGAACGTTAAGACAGAACGTCTCAGACGCGTTCTAAACTGATTCTAGATTAGACGCTTAAAGACGTCTATCAATCGTTCATGGGGACGTACATTGATCGATCATGGGGACGTCTATTGATTGTACATGGGGACGTACAAAACGTACAATGAACGTTAAGACAGAACGTCTCAGACGCGTTCTAAACTGATTCTAGATTAGACGCTTGGGGACGTACATTGATCGTTAGACATGGGGACGTACATTGATCGTTCATGGGGACGTCTATTGATCGTACATGGGGACGTACAAAACGTACAATGAACGTTAAGACAGAACATCTCAGACGCATTCTAAACTGATTCTAGATTAGACGCTTGGGGACGTACATTGATCGTAAGACATGGGGACGTACATTGATCGTACATGGGGACGTACAAAACGTACAATGAACGTTAAGACAGAACATCTCAGACGCATTCTAAACTGATTCTAGATTAGACGCTTAAAGACGTCTATTGATCGTTCAAAACACTTTTGTTATGCAATTACAAAACTTGTTGGGTTTTGAGGACAAAAATTTAACATTCAGAAAACATAGCAGAAACTGCAACCAGTGTACCTTATTAAAACAAATAAAACACAAAATTAAAAGAATACATAAGATTAAAATATATTTCAAATTACAGATCTAAAAAACATCATAAAATCTGTTGTCGTGGTTTAGTTTTTCACGGTCACCAACGCCTTTTCTATCCGGTACTTTTTTAGGATATCTCCAGCGCAACTTTCTTGTTCATTCTCTGCTGCTTGGGCATGCTCTCTGCAAAACAAAAAAACAAAAAAAAATTTATAAGACTTATAGAATAAAATATTAACAATTTGAAAAGAAAGTGGCAAAGGACAAAAAGCTTTTTCCATTCCAAAAGACCAGTTTCCAGCATTGCCTAAACGTCTCATGAAAAAAATTGAAGAATTTGGTTGTAAAAGTATGAAGGTAGGCTTCAGAAAAACTGGATTATACCCACTTGATCAAAAACAGGTGCTAGATAGACTTCCTAAAAGAACATTTACAAATGAAGATGGGATTGTTGAAATAGGTTAATGTCAGTGATTCTTTCATACAAAATATAGTTGAAGCTAGAGGTGATGATCATATACCCATAATAAAAAGTGACATTAAGCTCCGTTCTTCCAAGAAAAAGTGTATAATCAATCGATTTAGTTAATATGGAAGCAGCTTTAAATACCAATAAGACAAAGAAAAAAATAACAGTTGTAAAAAAAACCACGGTATCCACTTATGAACATCAAATAATTACAGATAATCTATTGAACAACTCTTGCACTAATAATTTGATGATTGATGCATAGCTTTTTGAGTTTTAAATAATAATAAGGTTTCTTAATGATTTATATCTTAAATAAAGTTAGTTTCAAGCTGTTTTTTTTAATCTATTTTTGCATTAAAAACATTTCACCTTATATCCATGAACTGTTTATATGTAAAATATAAAACAATTAATCGATAATTATATTTTCCTTTCAGGTGGCCAAAGACTATAAGGGTGACTTTGACTCACCGTTAAAATCAAAAAAAAAAAAAAGATTATAAATATAATTCTTTTATTTTTTAATTAAATAAAATGAATAACAATCCACAAACTTCCCTTAAAAATTTTTAATAAACCAACCATAAACCATGCTGAGTTTATCAACTCACAAAGTTTTTAATTTATTTTTACAGTTAAAAAAATCCTTTTTGGTAGGAGTCAGAACAAATTTACAAACTATGTCTAAGCTTTAACTCTAAATTGTTCAGTTTATTTATCAAAATTAAAAATGGATTGACTCTCAGCAGCTGCTACTACGAAACTATTCAAATGTTTAACTGTAATAGCTGGACACAAACTTCACTTTTCCTGATAAAGATATGAAAACTTCTTTATATTTAATAAATTTCATTCTGAGCATTCAACTTTATATGAACAGAAATCCACAAACATAACTTTATCATCTTCATCATTAGGCACCAGCAATTTTTAGTATTTTTTAGAAATATCAATTGCTTTAAGCAGGACTACCTTATTTAGACCATAAAACTAAAATTGGAAAATTGCATTCTCGATTCTTATTTTAACTTAAGTTTGATTTAAAGTGATTAACAGTAATTATTTTATAAGAAGATTATAATATTAGGAACAAAAACAGAGGAAAAACAATATAAGATTTAAAAAGAAAATTAAAATGTTATTTCAGGATGTGAGGTGAATGTGCATGAGGATATTTTTGTTGTTGTGAGCTCTATTATTTGTTGATAAATTCATCTAGAGTATATGTGATCGTCAGAAAGATAGTCAATGCTTGGCAGTCCACACAAAAACTTAATACTTTTTGTAAATGCAATGCATTTTAGTGAAACTGCAACGAGCAGTAAACATCTTGTGATGCATAATAAGTTATTGGATTTATAGGTAGCTAATGTGGTCATTTTTTTTAGTAAGATAAACATTCCTTGTACTTGAATGTATTATTTAATAGTGAGAGCATAATATTTGCTTTATTGGCTGCATATTTAACTTGTTTGGCCCATTTCAAACCACTTGATATATAAATACCAATGTCTTTTTCTAGTTTTGACTTCAATTTCCATTAATGTACCCCAGTGGGCACAGGACGTAAAAAAGACGTCTTTTAAACGTCTTTTGAACGTCTTTTGAACGTTCAAAAGACGTCTTATTTAGGTCCTGTGCCCACTGGAATTGTTATTAGTCATAAAATAAGAATATTCTTAATTGTTTGAACCAAAGTGCATAGTTTTAAATTTTTCAAAATTTAATCCTAATTTCCATTTTGTATTTTTTTTGGTCAGCTTGTGGTCATTTTTTTTAGTAAGATAAACATTCATTATATACATACATACGGAAACAAACGCAATAAGTCGGAAAAAAACGCATTAACAAATTCTGTTTTATTGTATTAATAAGCAAAACTAATAATAATAACAATCTAAATTCACTGACAGGAGGTAATCCTCCGGTAGTTAGGGTGGTAGCCCTCCTATCCAGTAATTCAAATCGCTATTTTGCAGTTAGGAGGTTAATTTCAACACTTACAAGTGTGAGCAAGATACGATAATCGAAGATTTAAAAAAGTTAATAGAATCTTTAAAAATATTGCTGAATATTGGGAAATTGTAAGTAAATACTTATTTAATTGTTTATTGCAACAGCATCACTGAATGAAACATTAATATGAGTATTTACATTATTATTATTATTTGTTTTCAGGTGTTTCTCAGATGAGTCCCAACTTGAAATATTAGTTGATAAGTTTTCTTTTGTTAGATAAAAAGAAAGAAGAAAAATATAACCCAGACTGTGTTATAGAGACATTAAAACACCATCTTAAAGTAATGGTGTGGTCATTCATAAGTGGTAAGGGCAGTGGCCTTCTTTGTATAGTTGAAAGGATGATGAACCAGGAAAAACATAAAAAAGTATTAGCTCCCAAATTAGTTCCGCAGTTACATAATTAGTTTCTTGGTCCATCCAAATGCACCTTTAGGCATGATTCTGCCCAATGCCATAAAGTTAAATCAGTGACAGGATATTTAATATATAAGTCAAAAAGGATAAAATAAAGATATATAAGTCAAATAAATAAATAAAAAATAAAGATATATAAGTCAAAAAATGTTCCTGTTTTACCACAGCCTGGCAATTCTCCTAGCTTAAACCCAACAGAGAACTCCTGGGAACTTTTAAAGCAGATAATTGGGTGCAAAACGATAACCAACATGAAAAATATCATAGAGGCACTAAATAATGCCTAGCAATCAAATGTAAAGAATTTTATCCAAAGTATGCCAAGCAGGATAAAAGCAGTAATTGATACAAAAGGTGACCCAAACAGACACTAAAAAAACATTTTGTATTATAAGTTTTCTTAAATAAATGCATGAAAATAGTAATAGTGTTTAGATGTGTTTTATTTTAAAGAAAAATATTCATTTAAGCTAGTAACACTAATAATTGTATAAAAATTTAGCATAACAAAGAGCTAATAATGGTTTATATTATAGTTACACTTAACTAATAAATTGGCCTCCCACTGTAGATAAATTTTTTTAGTAAGATAAACATAGATTATAGATGGTATATAGATACTTTTTAAAACAAGTGTTGGTGTAACACTTTTTCCTGTATACTTTCATATGTAAAAAATGTAACTAATTTATTTTTAAACTATTAAAATGTTTTAGACATGTTTGGGTCATGAAAAAAAGGTTAGTTTTACATAAAAGCCATATAATTAGATAAACTTATGTAAATAAAACATAAAAAAATATGGTTTTAAATGTTAGTACTTATTTGGGTTAAGATAAAAAATTTTTAGAAAGATTTGCTTTTAAGTTTGAGAAATAGAAAGAAAAAGAAAATCATCTTTTTAGCTTTAAAACATTAACTTGATGCAAAAAAAATAAATGAATAAACCGCTGGAAGTTTTAAATTTCTTTACGTTATTTGCAATGACACATATAAGGCAAACATCTTCTTTGCTTTTTGCAATAAAAAAAAAAATTAAACTCAAAACTACCAAAAACTTAAAGGAGCCGTTAAATACAGGAAACGGCTCCCTATTTTGATTGGATGATAAAATTTTGTTTCACAAAGTCCGAAAAACTTTTTTTCTCGTTTACCGGATATCGTGACTTGTATATGTTATATATGGAACATGTATATGAAATATTATTAATATATTCTTTAGATCGGAGCAAATATTTTGACCAATTAAATTTGGGAGCCATTCCTGTAAAAGTCTTAGATTTTAGGTTGGTTGGTGCATGTTTCCATACCGCAAAGTCAGGTGGTGTCTTACAGTCCGCAAAACTCGTAAGTCTATTCCGCATAATTATTTTTTATATGAATAATTATTTTATTTGATATAATTAAATTTATAAATAATTTTAGCCAGGCTCTCTTGTTTGTTCTATGTAGCCTAAAGTATTACATTAACTTAAAGGATTAAGTAGAAAATAATAACTGCAAAATGGAAAAAAATTTCTTTTTCATATGATAAGATATCGGGAGACGATAAGAGTTTAAGTTTGTTAGAAGATTCAAGTCTTATTAAGGGTAATTAGATAATTTTATGGTTTTATATAATTTATGATATATATTATATAATTTTATGTATTTTGTGCATTTGTAACTTTTCCAAATTTGAAACTTTTTCATTTTTACTATTTTGAACTATTAAAGTCATTATGGATATGATATTTTGAGCGGAAAAGTGGATATGTGCAGAATCATACGAGAAAATACTCGTTTTGATTCAAAACTATGAGACAGAAACTGTGTCAAAGTTTACATGTTATTCTGCTGACAAAAATTTTGGTAATATAGGTAAGAAAAAGTTTGTCAGTTACCAAGATATGGTTACCATAGTTTTTTTTGTGATATTAAGTTACTTTATACATAATTGACTAAAAATTGGGAGGATGACTCAGTATCTTTTAATGGTGTTCCATTCATGATTGTAGGAAGTAAAGTTCTTGATTGTATGCATGGAAGTGATAGAAAAATATCTTTTAAAGAAGAATATAAAATGAGTTGCAATAATAGAAAGGTATTTTGAATGTGCTATATTTATTTATATTTAAATATTTATATAAGGTATATCATATACTTATTTATTTATAGTTATATATTATATAAGTATATAATAAACTTGAAAACTTTAATAATTCAATTATAGATAGAATATAAATACACTACATGTTTATAACAATAATAATTTAAAAAATAATAAATTAATATTAATAAATATTTTATTAATTTTTCTTCCATCAATGAGTTCTCACACTGGTCACTTTACTAGAGATGTAAATAATTTTGTATAACATAATCTGATTTTAACATTAACCAATTTTAATCACAAGTTGTAAAAATTGTTAATGTTTTAATTTCTTTATTTTTTACTTTATAGCTTAAACATTTTTCTTTTAAAAGTTCTTTTTTAAAAATTGTAGGCACTTAACAAGTGGCTTTTTCCTTTATTTAATTAATTTTTTTTAATTGAAACCAATCAACCTTTAAACCACCTTCAGATTTTTACATTTTTTATTTAAATTTTCTGATAATTCTTTTTTTTTTTTTTTAAGGCTGCTGGTATATCCCAGCCATTTGATGCAAGATTAAAAGAAGAAATATTTACATCATCTGAATTTATAACTAGTGTTGATGAAATGCGTAAAAGATTAGAAATCATTGTTACAAGAGAAATGTTTAAAAATAGTAAATGATCATCTAAATCAAATAAAAGATTCTTCCCATCGAAAAAAACTATTCGGTGTTACATGTTGGAAGCAGTAAGAAAGAAAAGGTATTCAAACATTGACCAAGAATGTCTTTTAAAAAAGGTAGAACAATGGAAAGTTGAAAATCCTCACAGAAGATTTTATCATTGACCTAAAGGATAAGTAAAAATTGTATGTATTTAATATTTTACTGTGAGTTCTCTTTACTTAACTTCAATTTTCACCAAGATATACAGAAATGAATGTGTATATTTTTTTTTCCTTGTGTTCCATGTGCATGTTTAAATAATAAAATAATATATTTATTTTGAACACTATATTTAAATAATAGGCTTTTATAAAATATTTTTGTAGTGCACATTAAGGTAAATACTTTAAAAAAAAATTCAAATACACTATATAAATAACTGTTCTTTTATTTTGATAACATTTTATAGTTTCCGATAAAATATGTATTTAAAACAGGGCTCACTGATTGAACAGATACTCACTGTTTTTTTAAATAAAAAGACAATCCTTCATTTTCAAGATAACGTGTCATTTTGCTTTTGCATTTCTTGTTCTAATCTGATTGCATAGGACAGTAAAAATTATCATAACTAATTTTCAATCATTTTAATCACTGCTTTTTAAATATTTATAATGTCTTAGAAGTAATCCATTAAAAAAAATTTAAGATAAAAAGACCTCCCACAACTGACATTCAGGTATCCAACATAAATTAAACGTGATGTTTAATTATTATTTTTTTAAATTTATATTTAATTTGGAAATAAATCATTTAATTTATTTCAGCTCATTACTAAATGATATTTACTTTTAATAAACCTTCTCTGAAACTATTTTTACAATACCTTTTTTAACTACAATACCTATATTATCACTTACAGGAACAGATTTTACAAAGAAAGAATGCTTACGGGGACATTAGCATTATCAAGAGCACCTGTGTACCAATTAAACCTTTGAGTATCAGTTATTTTTTTTTGTCCCCGTAAGCATCATTTTTTTTTTTTTAAATGTCCTCGTAAGCATCTTTTATTGAGAGCATAAAGTACATACAATGACTATCATATAGCTTGATACAATGACTATCATATACCCTTTATTTGTGAAGGAGAGTCAACAAAAAATATTCAAAGTGCTCTTGCCAAAATAAAAGAATGGAATCCTAATTGGAGTCCTTTATGTTTTATGGTTGATTATTGTGCTGAAGAGATTAATGCTATTTAATCTTTACATTGAGGTATTTCAAGATTTTAATTAGCTGCTTATTTAATTTTATTAAGTCCCCTCACTGAATCATTTTATATTTAAGTGGTTTTATGTTTAAGTAAATCAAGTTTCAACTTATATATTAAATTTATAGAGTGCCAATTTCTCATATGTGACTTTCATCGGGAACAAGTGTAGGAACGTTGGTTTAATAAAGTAAATAATATTGACAGTGACATTAAAGTAGAAATGCTAGCTAAGTTAAGGAAAGTTGCCAGAGCTCAATCAAATGTTGATTCAGCAAAAGCCCTTGAAAACTTAAAAAAATGTGAACATTATTTAAATCTAAACCATAAAAATATGTTTAATTGGCTTGAAAAGCAATGGTTACCACATTGAGGTTTTATTTTATTTAAAATTTTTTTTTTAATTCTATACTAAATTCATACTTAATTCTGTACCATTTTATTAATAGAGGTGGGGATACTTGTATTGTAAAGACAGATCAATGGTCAGTATTAATACTAACAATGGAGTTGAACGGCAAAATGAAACCTTCAAACATTCATACCTGAAAAAGCATAGTAACTCTTGTTTATCAACCATGCTTACTATTCTTATTGAACACTACTTTCCAGATTTATATAATAGGTACTTAGTATTTTTTTTTTTTTTTCTTAATAGAAGAGAATATTTAGAATATTATTATGCAAAGGTTCTTTATCAAAACATGTAAAAGTGTTCTTTATTTACTTTAGTGTTCATTATTTCCTTATAAAGTTAAAAAATTTGAAATAATATAACATAACTTAAATATAACTTAATATACATTTTGATAAAGAGTCTACTCTAGTGAGCACAAAATAAATAAAAGGGAGATTTTAAAGGGAATATCTGACATAAAAAAAGATTTTTTTTATTTTTTTTAATTTTAAGTTTTGTTTCAGGCAAACTACCATTAACAAATTTTAAAAAGTGAACAAATGTCAAATATTTTTCACTTATTGTGCAAAGTACACTGGTGCTACACTATTTTTTGACACACATATTAAAACATAACTTTTAAAACATCATGCATATTAAAACATAACTTTTAAAACATCAACTCACAACATATTAAAACTTAACTTTAACATAACAAATGTCAAATATTTTTCACTTATTGTGCAAAGTACACTGGTGCTACACTATTTTTTGACACACATATTAAAACATAACTTTTAAAACATCACACATATTAAAACATAACTTTTAAAACATCAACTCACAACATATTAAAACATAACTTTTTAGGTATTGTGTCATCAATACAAGACATAGTGGAAATTTCTGCCAGTATAGTTCATACCTACCCACATTTTTGCATCATAGACCAAGACACTTTGTTAAACATTGCTTGCAAAAGATGTGTCCAGCTTCAAGTATTGATCTGTCTGGAGTTTTTGTTAAAGAGACTGGAAAGTTTACATGTTCATCTTTTGCAAACTCTGCTGAGTTCCAACATATTAGCTTTGGCGATTCAGTCACTATGCCAAATTGCACTTTCCAAGATCCAAAATAAACTTTTCAAGCATTTCTTTGCAGTTTTTAATAAATTTCCTTCATGGTCTTGGTACAATTTAACTCAATTGTACATTTACTCACTGTTTATGAACTTGGATAAAGAAATTTCTTTTGGAAGAAAACCTTTATTGCCTCGAAATGAACTGTTTATTACAAACAACAAAGCAGAAGACAGAGAAGTAGATTGTAGCATAAAAACATTGGAATCACTTCCCAAACAAATAACTTGGTTAAACACTTAGGCATCCTTGTTTCGAGAACTAGCTAAGCAGTTAATTAATGAATCATATCTTTTTGAAAATGAAGAGAAATTAGATAATGGAATTGGTATTTAAAAAAAAGTTAAAAAATAATTTCAAGAATGCATTCCAAATGAACAAGGTATTCATTTGCAGCCTGTTCTAAAAAATAAGCGTCAGCTACAAGCATTAAGCATTCCTTTAAGAAAGAAGGTTGCATTATATTTGGGGAGGCATGGAGTTGGTGCAGAAAAGTTGAGGGCATCAAGCAGTTTAAAAATTAAATCAAATAAAAATCATAAAGTCCTAGTTAAGTCTGAACACAGATGCAAGTGAAAATATAATTCTTCAGCAAAATAATACAGAAGAAAGTATTGAATGGATTATGTTTGACAACAACCTGCCTGTGTTACCACAAACTGAAATTGACGCTATTGAGAACAATGATATGCTGACAGATGTAAGTATTAATGCTGCCCAAAAATTCTTTTGAATCAGTTTCATATGAAGTCTGGGTTTAAAGATACAATTTTAGGTGAAAAATATATGTTTCGTGAGGAAAAGAATGATTTTGTTCAAGTATTATATATTGGACAATATCATAGGATTACCATTTCTAATGTGAATTGTCCAGCGGACACAATTTTTTACTATGACAGTCTTTTCCATGGCCAAGTGAAGGATCATGTTAAGCAGCAAATATGGAATACATATAAAACTAAAGGGAAAATCTTAACCATCCATGTACGCAAATGTCAACAACAAACTAATGGTGTGGATTGTGGCATTTTTGCAATTGCTAATGCATTAAACATACTTCACAAATTTGATATTGGAGCTTTAACTCTAGACAAAGACAAAATTAGAAAACATTTTATTGAATGCATTAAAAAAAGAGATTTTTTTTGCTTTTTTAGAAATTTATTATCAGTGTTTTGATTACTATTATTTCTACTTGCCCAAATAAATTTATTTAAGAAATTTAAGGGATAATGCTAACAGTAATAACAAATAATAGAACAATATGTATGGATAATTTATGAAAAATAAATAATAAACTAAATTTTAAAAATTTAAATTACTGATAACCGTTTTCATTTTTTTTTTCTTTCTATATTGAAATGTACAAATACAGCAAATTGGATACTTTTCGTCATAAATCCAAATAAATATTTACATTAAAGTTCATTAATTCAAAAATTTAAAGGCAAACTTATGAAAAAATATGAAAATTACGTTTTTCACAATGTTATTTCGTTACGTAGTGAATGTTTCTGTACCGTAATTATACAAAAGCAAATACTGTAACTGTATCAAAACAAATAATTATTCAGGCTTAAAATAATTATGTTGAAAATATTTTCGAAATTTGCGGACCTAAAGACAACACCTGACTTTGCGGTATGGAAACATGCATCAACCTTTTAGGTTTTATTTACCTGAACTTTATTTACCGCTATTGTTTTTAATTTGTTTATAGTAATATAGTTTACTAACTTTGTTAATTTGTTTTTATGTTATTCTTAAGTAAAACATATACCGAGAGTGTTAAGTAAAACATGTACAGAGAGTAAAACATAAAATTATATTATTTTTTGTTATACATTCAATGTGTAAATAAAAATTTTATTTTTATTAACTAATTTTTATTTTATTAATTTTATAAATAATTAAATAATAAAAAATTTTATATATTTATAACTGTATTTTATTAAAATACAGTGTTTTTTATTAACACATTGATTGTATAATAATATGTTTTGTTATTGTAAATGTATTATAATACATTTACAATAGTTACCCTGTGTGTTACACACAGGTTTGTAATAGGTAAATGTAATAGGTAAGTGTATTATAATACACTTACCTATTACATTTACCTGTTACATTATTGCATTTAATTATTAACCTGTGTGTAACACTCAGATTAATTATTATAAATGTATTATTATACATTTACAATAATTAACATGTATTATTATACATTTACAATGACAAAGCAACACAATTTTTTACACGCTACTACTAAGGCAATACTTTTACATTCTAAGCTATGGCAATAATTTCAATCAGAGGTTTGTTGGTTCAAAATAAAATTAAAAGTTAAATTGATATGCTTCATAAAATTATATTCTTTAACTAATGATTCTCTATTAAATTGTTTTATTAACTAATAAAGTTAAATACATGTAGGTCAAAAGTTAAAATTAAATTAAGTTTTTAAATGATGTAGTTTTCTATAACTAAATTTTATCTTACTATTAGGATGTCAACAAATATTATCTTACTGCCAAGATCTTTCTTTAAAATATATGTCTTTAAAAAATATTGAGCGATCTAACTGTAAAATACACTATGTAAGCTAGTGTATTCTAAAATTTGACTCTATTTGCATTTTTCAATGACTAGATTTGTTCAATGTTGGAGTAAATTTCTGGCAAATTTTCTGATACCACAACAACAATATATCTCTTAACTAGTGTCTTTACCAGTCCTTTGAATGAGAGGTTGATTTTGAGGTGGTAAGCTGCTATCTACTCTTAATGTAGTACAACAATGCTTAGATAAAACTTGAGAAAACCTTTACCACCATAAATTCCAAGCTTAACAAAATATCCATCAGAAAATTTGCAAGTGAATAACTGATACACAAGACTTGACAAATCATTGCATTGAGCAACATCCTGAACTGTACCAGAATCTCCTTTCCATTGGTAATTTTTAAGTCACTGCGGGTGACTTAAAAGATATTTTTGCTTTAAATTATTAAAAACACTCATCTAAATATCCTCTACAGTCTGTTTTACTTTCAGCAGGATCATCAGGAAGCTTCTTGATAAACCTGCTGAAGGTGAAACAAACTGTAGAAAACATTTTGATAAGTGTTTTTAAAATTATATATATATATATATATATATATATATATATATATATATATATATATATATATATATATATATATATATATATATATATATATATATATATATATATATATATATATATATATATATATATATATATATATATGACATCTTACTAAAATGATAATTTTAGTTTATTTTCAAATTTGTTAGCTTCATAAAATATTATTGTTCAACTAATGACAACTAGTGACATTTAAGTTAAGAGTTCTATAGAGTTTTCTATAGCTCAACTCTAAGTTATTCCAATAATGTGTTTACACTATACAATTTTTGCTTGAATTCAGTTTTCATTTATTCTGATCTGTCTTACCACAATTATTTGTTCCCCTACATTTTTTTTGCTGTTATTCCTTTGCCTCAGCTACTAGAATTTCAAGATCTTTGTTTTCTTTTATTGTCAAATTATGAAGCTCTTTGATTGATTTATATCTTAGCATCTGCAAATTTACTCAGATTCTTTATTACAAAGTTTTTTTGACAATAATTTACTAGTTTTACCAACAATGGTCTTGAACAATGTTATACAATATTGTCTTTTTTACCAAGCTGGATCACTTTAATTATATTTTTCTTAACAATATGTGAAGTAGTTATAGTAAATATTTGAATACAAAATTAGGTTTGAATTAAACGTTACCTCATTAGGTAATTTGTATAATATTATTATACAAATTACCTAATGAGGTAACGTTACTTTCTGATACTCTAAATAGTATTATGTTGTTTGGCCTTCAACTTTGTTTTGTAATCTCCTAATTTATGAGTTTACCTGCACCAGAAATCTTTTACAAAACCAATGTGTCTGGTTAAAAAGTAAAAAAGGAGAGGGTCTTAAAAAGCTCTGGGTGAGTGGGAAAATTTTCTGAAAATTAATAAATGCTCCATGTGTATAAAGCAGTTGAAATACATTTTTTTATGAGCTCATTGCTCACAAAATGTAGCCTTCCAAAATGTAACACCCCACAAGCCCATTTCCCAGATATTTTTGCTTGGTCATTCTTAACTGGATGACTAATGTCTTTATCATGTTAATCCTTAGCTCTTTTGTTTCAATTCCATCTTTTCAACACTGAAACTTTTCAACACTATATATTAATTCTCCTTCAACTACATAAATTAGTTTTTATGCTAAAATAAGTCTAAACTCTTTACAAATAGATTACAAGACGGTTATAAAAACCTAGGGTGTATCACTGAACAATGCTGCACACCAACCTTTACTTTCAAACTAACACTCTTTCTTTTGTTTTCATTTATGTTGTGATATTTTCATACGTAGTCATGACAACTTTTTTAACATCTGAATATCATTAAACCCATCGCACAAGCTCTCATGGCACTTTTTCAACGTTAACAAGCAATAGGAGACTCAGAGCTCTATTAATAGCTCTGATTCTACTTCACTAAATTAAATTACCTTTGTATACAGCTTTTACTTTTTTCGAACGAGGAAACCTACTTCAATAATATAATTGTTGTTACTTTATCAGCTTTATCTTAAACACACTTTTTTTTCTGAAAAAAACTTATAAAAAACACCAATAACACAATAGAGTGAGCTAATTGAAACTTAAAAGCTGTCATATTATTGATTGTGATCATGTTAAACAATATGCTAATTAGGTCTGTTGTTATTTTTATACTAAATAAAAATTCTTTCATTATCTATGGGTGGGAATTTTAGAGGGGGGAGGGGTGTCTTATTAAGCTTATGGTGGGTGGGAAATTTCCCAAAAATTAACAAACGTCCCCCCTTTTTTTTATCTAGGACTCGAGAGTATTTATAACTATAGAGCAAACATCTATTTTCATTTTTTTTTTTTATAGACTTGTGTGTTTGTGTTAAGCTTGTATAAAATTTTACAAAGGTGTTGCCAATTTTTATGTATTCTTTATATGTTTATCTTTTAGAAGGCTATACAAAGTAAAATTCAAAAGTAAATGATAATTAAATCTATATAATTCACCCCAAACAGTTATACATGAAGTCTAAGATGCAGATGGTGAAGATTTGCTGCACGTCACATCAATCAGAGTAATGTTTGTGATTACATTAAACACCTTATTAGAGTCACGATTTAGTAAATCTTGATGAAAAAAACTGTTTGGTAAAAAGTCTTTTACCAATAAAAAATCTCTGTTTAGAATTATTCAACTGTCTAAAAGATTACTTCTATAAAAAAGTGTAGTGCATACATCTCGATGTGTTCTTTTTCATTAATTCTTTGTAAATAAGAAGTTAATTTGTCAATGCAATATATATCAAGTTTAGCCCATTTCAAAAAAGTGTGATTTTTTTAATAAAATGTAACACTAAGTAATCTAATGCTGAAAGTCCATAAAGTGCGCTTTGCCCATGCGCTTTGAAGTTTAGAGTTGCCAAAATAAGAAAATTTGTTTTGTCATATATTATACTGCAGAAAAACACTAAAATTAAGGTAAAGTGAAAATATTAATTGCTCTGGTTACCAGCGAAGTCAGAAGCGATTGCCATAAAAACAATGTCAAAAATTGCATGCTGTGTGCATGCAAGTGTTTGTTACCTAAATGAATTTATTTTTTCTGCAATTTATTTTTATGTTAAAATGCTAACGAAAATTAAATTCTTGTTGCTTTTTTAATATTCACGAATTGTAAGAAGGAAAAAATTAAAAAGCGCATTTTCAACTTCCATCAACTAGAAAAAAAGTTGATATCAAAATTTTTAACCTTGATTATCTTTAAATATTACTAAAACAAAATACACTTTATTCCATCGCCTACATAAAAAATCAGATATTCCCTTAGAACTTCCGGACCTTTTTATTGACAATCAATTAATAAAGAGAGAGCAATCAATAAAGTTTTTAGGCGTGTTTCTAGACGAAAATGTAACCTGGAGGGAACATATAGGTGTAGTTGAAGATAAAATATCAAAAAATTCAGGTATAATGTACAAAGCAAAGCAGTTATTGGATCAATCTTGTTTAAAAAACATTTACTTTTCTTTTATTTATTGCTACTTAAGTTATGCGAACATTGCTTGGTGTAGCACTAACGTGACGAAAATAAAAAAATTGCTTAGCAAACAAAAACAGGCTATAAGGATAATTTCAAACGTAGATCGCTTCTCACACACACAAACACTATTTAATGAACTCAATATCCTAAATGTCCTAAATCTCCAAATACCCTAACCCTGATATAAACTAAACCTCTATCAAGTTCTTATTTTCATTTTCAAACTTGATAAAAATATATTACCAATCTTATTTTATTCAATTTTTGAAAAAATAAATCACATATACCCTACTAGATTTTCAAAATACAACTACATTCAACCCAAAACTTATTATTCCGCTACTAAATTCTCTATTGTAAACCGAGGACCAAAGTTGTGGAACATAATATTAAATAATGAAATAAAAACTAATTATTCTCTAAACCAATTCAAAACAAAACTTAAGCAATTACTTTTGTTAACTAAAAATGATATAAATTTTTTCTAATAAAACTTCTTTATATTAGAAATCAATAATTAATAGTTAATTAATTACTTTAGATTATTAATACATAATTAATCAATAATTGTACATATATTTTTATCATTTTAAATGATAATCTTCTTTTTGAGAAATTTATTTTTTATTTTTGCGTTATTTAATAATCTTTTACTTTTATTTTATACTGTTTATTTGCTTTTACTTAATTGGCAATGAAAAGTATTATAAATATAATTAAATAAGTTAAACTATAAAATGCTCTACCAATAAAATGCTTTTATATAAAATCATATCTTCTTATTTTTCAAACCAATTCTTAAATGTTATTTTTGTCATTTAATATTTTAATAAATTTTGTTTCTTTTATTTTACAAAGCAATAGTTATATCTTATTTTTTGAAAAACTATAAATTTTAAACGATATGCGATATATTTAAATTTTCTTTTATAGTATATATCAGAGATATATACATTGAAACTTTATTTTATTGTCAAACTATATTTTGTCTAGTAATGACGCATTTTTTGGGGCTTAATGATAAGACTAAATTTGTCTTCTTCTAGCTCCGGTCATGTAATTATTTTTTTTAAAAGTTACGACTAAATTTTTTTTATCGGCAAAGTGTAAATAAAAAAAAAAAAGATTATAGCCAGTTATGAATATTTTTTTTTTTCAATGAAATGATTAGGGGTCGTCCACAAATTACTTTACGCTATAAGGGGCAGGGGGTTTGGTGGTTTTGTGATGACTCGTACAAAACTTGCTTCTAAAGTGTTACGATTTTGAGACAAAGGTGGGGGGGGGGAGGGGGAAGGAGGGTTAAAAACGGTCAAAAATTGTGACGTATTTTATGGACGACCCCTTATCAAAAAACTACATTAGACTTTGTATTCATTAGTTAACCGAAAAATTAAATTGACATTTAGTTTTGTAATTATTTGCATTATTCCA
This sequence comes from Hydra vulgaris, assembly GCF_038396675.1. Taxonomy (NCBI): domain Eukaryota; kingdom Metazoa; phylum Cnidaria; class Hydrozoa; order Anthoathecata; family Hydridae; genus Hydra; species Hydra vulgaris. The sequence goes on along the minus strand of NC_088923.1, from coordinate 536,563 downwards.
AGAAAAGTTTATTTTTCAGGTTTAAAAAAATAAAAATCATAAATAATGTAATAAAATTATTATTAGTGAATTTTTCAAATCAAGGTATTAACTGTTCTAATTACTCAACAAAAAAAAATCAGCAATCCTGATTTCAACAATGCTTTGGATTGCATAACTTCTAAAAGTTGTATGAAAAATGATAAAAAAAGAAAATTTGTGTACAACAAATTTATTTTTTTATTTTTAAAAACACAGTTACAAAATAAAGTTAAAATTAGCTCATCAGTTTTTTAAATTTACATATGAAAAACCATCTGAATGCAGAAACAAACAATGCATGCGACATCGTGATTTACATGTTCGCAAATGTTCTAGACATGCCAATTTGAAAAACTTTTTCGACCGTGCTAAGAGTACCTTGGATATGATATACCATAGGAATTTTTTTATGCTGAAGATTTGCAACCCGCTTTTTTTAGCAAAAGCATTAAAAATTTTAAAAGCAGTAAGCTTAACCGCTTCGTATCTATCTTGTGCGCAATAAAACCAATTGGTTATTACCGTTAGTAAATCAGCAGTATAATGAGAAAATCATATGCATTTGTGCCATGCGTAGAATCAATACAAAAACACCATTTTCTCCAAACTGTTGCAGCATTTTTTTGTTGTTGTTCTGTTTGCATTATAATTATAAAGTCTGATTCTTTAAATGTATAACATGTATCTAACTCACCCTGTAGTTTATAATATAAAACAGGACTATTTCCCTTCATTTGCCATTCTTTTAGCCAAATTGCAACACTGTCTTGATCATTGGCATGAAGTTGTATAGAAATAATGTTGAATGCTTTCTCTAGGTTTTTGATATTTTGACGCTGGGTTAAACGTAACCTGGATTGAACACAACTTGTTTCATCTCTAATATCATCTAGGATTCTATTTTTGGTTACACCCATTTTAAGTTTGCTAGCAATTTCTTGCCTTTGAAAACTTGATTGAGAAATATGTTGAATTTCATTTTTATGTCCATAGTGTGAATAACAAGCATTAACAATAACATGTCCATCTACGGTTTGGGTAACTTTAAGTGTGGACGTGCAATTTTTAGCAATTTTTCGAGTACCTATTAAGTAGATATTTGAGATCATACCCAGTAGGCACAGCGACGTGACAAAAACGTGAATTTCACGTTATTTTGGCACGTGACATTTAGGTGACTTTTTGTTCCCCATGAAATGACCAATTCACGTGATTTATGGACGTGTTTTCACGTTACTTTTGGCACGTGATATTTAGGTAACTTTTTGGTCCCCATGAACTGTCTAAAAGACGTGCTTTTTACGTTAATTTTGGCACGTAATATTTAAGTAATAATTATGCTTTATAAAAACGAAGTGTTTGGATTCGTGTAAAGAAAAAAAACTCATCGTCGAGGAAATATTTAATACGTATTAAATTACATGGTTTTATTAGTCAGTATATTAGTTCTTGACATAAACATTTTGAATTTGTAATAAAAGCTGCACTTTTGTTAAAATATCCTCCTTATATCCAATAAGTAATAAGTACAAAGTCATAGATCTGCAACTTACGAAGAGCACACTTCGATCCACAAAGAGCGCACTTTAAACTTAATCTAACGAATCAGTCGATATATTCTCCTATAAGAGTACGCATCAAACTTTATCTAATGAATCAGATTTAGCTGAAAGAAACGAATAAAATCTTAAATAATAATATGGTTATTTAATAACTATCTTAAATCACAAACTTTTAAAACAAATCTTACTTGGTAAGTTGCCAACCATTTTGGCAACAAGATTTTCTAGTTGTTTTCTTTTATCTAAATCATTAAATAATTTTAAGAAAACAATACTACATACAATGTAGAAAAATAAAAAAAGTCATTTGCCTTCTAATTTTATACTCTTATTGCTAAAAAATAAATAAGAATTTAATAAAAAAAGACATAACAAAAAAGTCGACAGATAATAAAAAAAAGAAGTACAAAATAAAAAATACAAGTCTAAAAAAATATTGTTTATCTAATATATCTATATCAAAAATCTGTCTATAGATAAATATATATCTATATATAAAGTTAATAACTGATGGGCGTGATTAGAAAAAGACCTGTACTCACCTTATGTGATAACATCTGATTAAATAATTTGTTTTCTTTGTTTTCCATCTTCTTATATTTGCACTTGTTTCTGCATTAACTTGTTCATACATTAACTCACTAGATGCAAAGGTTACAGCCCACGAAGTTGCTTTAAATGAGTAATCTACAAAGTTTTGAACATTAAATGTAATTTTAGAATGCACACAGAAAAATTATAACAATTTAAAAAAATGTAATAGTTACCACATAACCTCACAATATTATAGTGGGGATTTTATATCATGATTTTGCTACCCATGGTGAGATTTTCACCTTGAGGCTCCTTTTGCTGTGGAAACATTCACCACGGCTAAGGTGCCTTATCTACCCCTAATTATATATAATATATTAAGTATAAAACTAAAAGTATGTATAATAAAGTATTGTCAAATTAGGTCACCAATAAATACCGAGTACTAAAAATTCAACTCAGAACCAAGTTACATTCTCCAACAAGATATGAACTAAATTAAATTCTTGCTACAGGGTGCGATCACAAAAGAAGACGAAGAGAGGGAAAAGTGAATTTTCTCAAACTTTAAAAGTTAAAAGGTTATTGTGTCTTACTACAGAATGATATTTCTAGGCAATAACATAACAATACCATTGGATCTTCCTAGTCAATAATATTTTATACAGAACTTATCATTTGTCATGTAGTTTAATAAATTTAATAATAAAAAAGCTATAATAATTTATTTATTATTAAATTAATTACATCGACAAATTTGACAGTCTAAAATATTATATTATAGGGTAGAAAAAAAGTATACCTTGTATTAGGGTTTGATCTTTTGCATGTTGCAATATGAGAATTATCTGCCATAACGTTACACGATTTTGAACTAAGCTTTTTAATATATTTATTAAACCTAAATTGACAAAAAATTGATATAAAATAATATAATATGTTTAGATAAAATATTATATATGTGACATTTTATTTTTGTCAAAAATGCATTGCGATGTTATAAGATATCTTATACCCTGATATATCTTAAACCCTGAAATATCTTATACCCTGATACTTTTTTTATTATTACAAAACTACAATGCAAAATAATTATATTATTATAAAAGTATAATAAAAAGTAATTACAATAATGAATATATAAACTATATATTTCATATAATCATTATATTTAAAAAATTCGGAAAATTGTTTGCGGAAAATATCCTGAAAAAATTCATAATATTTTCCCCCTAATTTTTCCCTTAATTTTGCATTCAGCCAAGTTGATGACAATAATATATACTTTAACTTGCATGTATGGAAAACTTTTCGGATATTTGGAAAAAGATAAATTTCAGAAAAATATACGGTATTCCGGGAATATCCCAAAAAAAATAATTCCTGAAACTATATTATAAAAAAATAGTAAATAAAATAAAGAATATCTTTCCAAGTTTCTAATCATAGGTTTTTATTGAGAATAAAAAAAGTTCCAAAATACACAATATTTTGGCAACGTAACTTTCATGCTTCAATCAAGTAAAATTGTAACCTGGACGAAGTCACCTTAAATATAGGGCTTCTCAAACGGGATCCCGTGATCCCGTTTTCCCGGTAGTAAAATTGCATCCCGCAATCCCGGGATTTCGACCCAAATTTCCCGGGATTTTCGCTTAATTAAAAAACATAATATAGATGGCAATAAATTTTCGTTTAGGTTTATATATTAGCTAGATAGAATTAATTGATTTATTGGCCTTGATTTATTGATTTAATCGAAGTTTCAGGATCAGAAAGCAAATTGTAAGTTGTTAAATTTTTTATAACAAATTTTTTATAATGCAGTATTTAATTCATTTTTCATTGCTATAATGTAAAATATCAAATTAGATAACCCTATCATGGCAAGTGAAAGTGGATCAAAAGCTTGGAAATATTTTACACGCGAAAAAAAAACAGAATCAGCTATTTGCAATAAATGCAAAGCAACAATAATGTGTAAAGGATTCTCTACAAGTTTACTTCTTCGTCATTTAAAAAATGTTCACAAGGAAATTGAAATTGAAGTTAATAAGAAAAGACATCATGAAGAAAACACAGCTTTTAAATTAGGAAATGTCCAACGTAAAATCACTTCGTTTGTAAAAGAGAAATCTATTGAAGAAATTGTTTCAAAGATGGCTGCTGTCGATGGATTTTCTATTAATAGCATTACAAAATCCGAATATATAAGAAAAACTTTATCTGATAAAGGTATGATATTACCTAAAAACCCTTCACATGTTATGAGTATGGTAAAAAGCCAATACCATTTAGCAAAACAAGTTGTGATTAAGGAAATGACTATGCTAATTTCAGATGGCGCAAGATTCTCTATTTCGATGGACGAATACACTTCGTTAAAAAACCGTCGCTATATGAATATAAATGTGCATTCCTTAACTAAGTTTTGGAACCTGGGCATGATTAGAATATTCGGTGCACTTCCTGCGGAAAAAATAGTTGATATGGTTGAAACTAAATTATCGGAATTTAATTTATCTACAAAGAACCATATAGTTTCTAGTGTAACTGACGGTGCATCAGTTATGAAAAAATTTGGAAGATTAAGCGGTATTGAGCACCAATTATGTTATGCACATGGTCTGAATTTATCAGTTTGTGATGTTCTCTACAAAAAAGCTAGAATTTTAGATGCATCAGATAGTGAGCATAACGAATTTGATAGTCAAAATCTGGAAGAAGACAATAATAGTGAAGATGATGAGAGTGAGAACGAGAATGAAGAGATCGACAGTGAGTATGTAACTTCATTTGATTGTCAATCAAGTCAATGCGGCGATTTATTTAATTTAAGAAACGTAGAATTCAATGATGAGCTACAAGATAATGTTAGTATTGCTCAAATAATTCAGAAAGTCCGAAAAATGGTGCGAATGTTTCGTAAATCATCACTTAAAAATGAAATTCTCCAAAAATACGTTAGAATTGAGTACAATAAAGAACTTAAGTTGATACTGGATGTAAAAACAAGGTGGAACAGCCTTCTTGCAATGCTCGAACGATTTATTGCCTTAAAAACTTGTATATTGAAAGTCTTAATGGACTTAAAATTGCGAACTCTTAATATTGACAACATTTCGGAGCAAGAATATTTACTCATTAACGTTGTAATAACGGCGTTGCAACCACTAAAAATTGGCATTGAAAGACTTGGCCGAAGAAACGCCACACTACTTGAATCAGAGGGTGTATTATTATTCATACTGGATGACTTGATCAAGAATAAAAATAGTTTTTCTTCTAAAATGCTTCAATCTGTGCGACAGAGAGTAGTCGAACGACGGAATGAAAATTTAGTTGGTTTAGTAAAATATTTAAATAATCCGAAAAATTATCAATATCCATCGGAAATAGATTCGGTAATGACATTGCTTTCTAAATCTGCATTATATTCTACAGCTAAGAAATTATTTGCTAAACTTTTTATTTCGGATTCGGATACTGGCGCAAGAAGTACTTCTGCTGATATCGAAGAAATAATTAATAGTAGTGATGATGAGGCTGGTGCTTTAATGTTGGAAGAGCCAATTCACTTTACTAGGTCTTCTAACCTCCAACAGAAATTGGATGATGCAATTTTGAATGTAACGCGAATCGAGAATGCAGAATACATTTCCTATGATGTTAAAAACATCATAAAAGAAATGAATATTTTCGAAATAACCGGAAAGCGCACCAGTAATTTGGACAAATTATTTAATGCTTCGATGACCATCCCATCGACTTCGGTTGAATCTGAAAGAGCTTTTTCTGCTGCTGGTCTATTTGTCACAAAAATGCGGTCATCATTAAGTGATAACTCTATTAATTATTTGTGCTTTTTGAAAAACTTTTTTAAAAATAATTAATTATAATAACTTTCATGAAGTTTGTTTTTATTTTGTTTATTTTATTTTCATAGTTATTTGGTATTTTTTGTTTATGATCTTGAATTAAAACTGATTTTTGTGTTATTTTTATTTTTATATTTATATTTATTTTATATTTAACTATGATTAAACTACAATAAAAATTAATTATATTATCATAACAGTAAAACAATTATAACTAATATAATGAATACAAAAACTATACTATAAAAAAATGAATAATATAATAAAAAATATTATTTCATATTTCTTATCACAGGTTTTTATTAAGAATAAAAATAGTTTCGTTAGGCGCAATATTTTGGCACGTAACTTTCACGTAAAATAGTAACCTGGACAAAGTCACCTAAAATAAACGTGATTGAAACGTGAGTAAAACGTTGCGTGCCTACTATTGGGTATAGATTAAAATAATATTTGTATATCATATATATATAATACATAAAACTCTAAATATAGTAAAGATAATCATCATCTGTATAATTTTAAAAGATTTTTAAAACAAAGTGACCTATAGCACACAAAAACTAAACATGTTTAAGAGTTTTTAGATATTTACATTAGGTGTTCTAATATTGTTTGAAATAAATAATGTATTTAACAAAAATTTAATAAGAAAGTGGTCACTGAATTAAGTCTTATAACAGTAATTAGATAAACAATGCTAATAAATTAAAATTTGTGGCAAATACAAATATTTTTCTTCTTCTAAATATCGCTATTTACTTGATACATACCACTACTTTTAACTAGTCTTTTCTTCGCAATGCATTTATAAAATCCACTTCTGTAGCATTGATAGTATGATACTTTCCTACCATCTTTATCAATCTTTTCACCAGAAGGTAAAACATATTGTGTTGCATTATTACTTTTAATATCTGATTTCCACATTTCAAATTCTAAAAAATTATTTACAAAAATCAAATAATCACTACAAGACAAAAAAAGGAGAAAATGAATTTGAAAACAATTATCATTGTGTAACAACTTATATAAAAAAAATTCATAACATCAACAGGAACTGGACTAAAACATAGGCAATAAATATTTTTTAGAACCTATTCATGTTAGTAATTATGTTTGAAATTATTACAAATTCAAAATCATTTTCACAACGCATAATTACTAACCTATTAAAAAAATAATAAAGCAAGAATACAAATATTTGTATGCAAAATAAATGGCACTTTTACTCTAAACTATATTTAAATAAAACATTATTTACTTTTAAAAACATTAAAGCATTACCTCGATAATTAGCAAACGATAATTTTTCTTTCAGAAAGGTATAAAAATGAACTGCAGATAAATGTTTTCTTAAATCCTTAATTCGCCTACATTTAAATCCACATTGAAGACAAAAAGATTTCCTGATTGAATATTTTCTTGTGCTTCATCAATTGATTTGTGTTTATTTTTCATATGCCGCAGCATGTTTTTTTTTTGGGTGAAAGAGATAGTGCAAATTGCGCATTTTAAAGATAAAAAATTGGTATTTTTTACATTGGCCATATTCTTTTTATTTATGTTGGATTCGAAAACATTTGTATATATGGCATCTTCATCAGAATCAGCATCACATACTTCAAAACTGGTGGAAACTTCACGCACAATAGTGGTAGGAACAACAAAATCAAGATTTATTTCTTTTGAGATAAACCATGACATTAAAACTAATCTTAAATATTAAGAATATTTAGTAGGGTCTTTTAGAAAATTGTAATTATTGTTCTCTATTTGACCATTATTTATCATACAGTTAAAGTAGTCATATTTAAGCAAGAGATTGCACATACTATTATGGTAATAACTCCACAAATATTTCCACATGTCTGCATGGGATAATTTTCTTTGCAAAAAGAACTGCATTTTTTAACTCCATTCATGTGTGTCTTTGGATCATGACAATAAGTGATATTAAAGCTTTCGCTTATGTGATACAATTTTCTGATTAATAATTTAACTTTAGTTAAAAAATCATCTGGAGCTGTCCATCCTAAAGAATCTCCATAGTAAAAATTACCTTCAATACTATTATAAACTGCAAGTGTCCAGTGGCAACCTGCATTTAAATCTGTGCCAGAAAATGTTTTCTCAAAACACGCCAGTCTCCACAGGAGACTGGCGTGTTTTGATAGAATAATCTTGAACAGATTTAATAAACTCAGTTTATTACACAGAAACAGTTTAAAACTGTTTCTGTGACTCGCAAGCATTATGTCGATTATAATTGTTGATCGTAAGGTGATTAAGCTTTAACTTGTTTGAAGACAAGCTAGCAGATGCCTAAACAAAAGTTATGTCTTTTAGAAGAAGAAAAATTGCATTATCTTTAATGAAATAAAACTGTACTAAAACTCACCATCGTTATTGCGTATTAGATACTAGAATCTAGTAACGAGTTCTATCGCATTTATATTGTACATATATTATATATGTATATCCATACAAAGGCATAAACTTTTTTTAAATACGGCAACGAGAAAAAATTGTTTTTCGGACTAAGGAAAACAATCTTTTTTCGTCCAATCAAAATAGGGAGCCATTCCTGTTATTAACGATTAGTCTCTGGTACTCCAGGCTCAAAAGCAATAAGTTTCAAGTCATTAAATCATGAATTTTTTTCTTATAGCAGATCATAAGTCATCAAACACATTTAGTGCTTCTGAACATCACAGACTTGGAAAAAGTAGAGATATAAAGCCAGAGTCTTTTTGGGACTTTGCATCCCTGATATATATATATATATATATATATATATATATATATATATATATATATATATATATTTATATATATATATATATATATATATATATATATATATATGTATGTATATATATATATATGTATATATACATATATATATGTATACATATATATATATGTATATATATATATATATATATATATATATATATATATATATATATATATATATATATATATATATATATATATATATATATATATATATATATATATATATATATATATACATAAATGTATATTTAATATATATTTATATGCTTTCATTTAATTCAAGTTTACATCTATGACAAATAGTATCTAAAAAGCCAATATTTGTAGCTGCTAAAGCACGAATTAATTAATAAACGTGTAGCTCTTCTTCAGTAAAAGATGTACTGTTTGCAGCTGGAGAAAAAAAATACTTGTCAATTCTATTCTTAAATGTGTTAACTGACGGAACCTTTTTGCATACTGACGGCAAGTTATTCCAATCATTGACAATACGATTTGTAAAAAAATTGTGACGAGCATTATTATATGTGAATTCACGCATTAGGACATTGGAAGATGATCTGCGAATTGGTGGATTATGCCAATTGATACTCTCAAAACCGTTTTCTAGCTTAAACTGTTGGATTAAGTCGCCACGTCTCCTGCGAGTTTCCAAAGTTATAAAATTGAGCCGACGACACCTTTCAGCGTAAGGTAATCCTATTAAATCATGAGGTACTTTATTTGCTTTGCGCTGAATTTTTTTTCGATTTCTTTGATGTCACCTTTTAAGTAAGGACACCATACCGGAATAGCGAATTCCAGGTGCGGCCTAACATACGTAGTGTATAACTTACTCCAAACTTCCATATCTCTTGATCTAAATGTCTTTTTTTGACTGGTAAAGAAAACAACCTACCCTTATTTTAAAAACAAACAATCATCCACACCAGCGTCAGAACATGTATTGCCTCGAACTATTTAAGTGTTTATAGAGTTTCTTGGAGAGAATTAGGTTGACTCAAAAAAAAAAAAAAAAAAAAAAAAAATTACATTTGGTTGATCTATAATAGGGGAAAAAGTGTCATAAAATCAGCGAAATTGATCACATTTCAAAATGCTTTAAGTCAGTTTGTCTTTATCTGTTTTCAAATAAATTTTAGAACATTCTGCAGTACACCTAGATACTCCATTTAACCGTCAGATTTTTCCTAAATCAGAATATTAAAAAAGTTATTAACTTTTTTGGATGAGCCTATCAATTTTCAATAGTTTTGCGGTATGATTTGAAACGTTTAGGTCTATAAATCAAAATTAAGAGTGATTCATAAAAATTCTGACGGAAAAATGGAGTGTATATTTCATGTGAACATATCCTGAAAATTTGAAAGCAAATACTTTATCCAATAATAAGTTATCATCTTTTAAGTTTTCAAGAAACATTCAAAACGCGATGCTGAGAAAAATACAAAAGAAAGTTTAAAAAGTAAAAATCTCAACAAATATTTTTTTTAAATCCTAATAATTTCCTGTTGCATAAGAGTCTATGGGTTCTTTTTCTTTTAAAATGTCACAGTAACCCTTCTGCTTTGCTCTGATGGATTTTCTTCGCTTTTTTACATTGCCAGTAGTTTTTTTAGTCATCTCTTTTTCACGTGATTTATCCAGTTTCTTTGCAATTTGGTGCGAAACTGTTCCTGTTCCGAAATATTCTAATATGCCAAGGATTCCGTTCATTATTAAAATGTATGAAAGCTGAATATTAAATTGTATGACATTATTAAAATGTATGACATTTAAGACAAATGACATATTTGACATTTATGACATATGACACATTTATGACATATGATATTTATGACATATGACATTCTTAAAATGTATGGCATTATTAAAATGTATTACAGCTGAATAGGTACCCATTTCTATGGTTTCTTTTCCAACAAATATAGATTTTGGTACACGAGACCATATGATTGCATTCAAAGCCTCGTTTGCATTTTGTGTTTTGCCATGCATACACTTTTCCAATCGCTCATCTTCCATTAAAGCCTTAAAAGTTGTAAAGATGAGATTTTTTATCCGCATAGGAATTGAATTTAGTGACCTATATGACTTATTTTCTTTTGACCAATACTAGCATCAACTTCCAGCATTTCGTGGGCAAAATTTATGACAATCAAAAGGTCTGTGAAATGAAAAAGGATCGATAATATTGCCATCTTCATAGCATACAAATTTCCAATACTATTACGAATGGCCAAACCATAATACTTTTTCATAGAGCCAATGCACTTGTTGGTAAGTTTTCCCTAACCAGGTAAAGGTGTTTTAGTATTTTTATTTGATTTCATAAGATTGCGCAAACGAGTCCCAAGGCGCTTCTGTACGTGACCAACACACTCGAGTTTGATTAGGGTTACATGATGATCTTTATATGGATTAGATTTTAGAACATCATTAAACAAACTGGTGTCTCCATCTCCCAAATCTTCTTTATAAATCAGACCATAATTTAGTTATGATCGGGAAAAAATGTCAACAGCACCAGCTGATTCCATTGCGCCTGAGGATTTTGTATAACTAATTTTGTAGATGTGGTTAAGTTTCCAAATTTGGTAATCAGAGGTATCATGCTTGTTTTCCCACATTTTGCAACCAAAGCAATGTCTTGACTTTATTTCCACATCTAGACACTTGTCACCTGAAATAGCTGTTACTACTCCATGCAGTGAAGAATGGCTGCGTTTCTGCCACGTCCCATCAACAGAAATACGAGTGCATGATATATCACTAACAGTGTCAATATGGACAACCTCTCCAGCAGCAGTTTTCATACTAAACTCAGCTACTTTTTTGTAACAATCTTTAACAACTTTATTAAGTTGGATGAATGGACCTTTAGTAAAACATTTTGAATTCATTACCGAAGAAAAGGTATCCATAGCACTAAAACCACATCCAATTTCACGAAATGCGACAACAGCTCGTACATTTATGTCAAAGGCTCTGCGACCCTGAATCTTTTTAATTTCCTTTGGTTTTGTTTCAGGAGAATTATAAAAGGCTTTAATCCAGTCAAAATTGAAACATTTGACACTAATAAAGTGTGAATACCCTCGCCGTTTTAAGTTTTCGTCATATAATATGATGTTACTACCACAATTCGGACACATTAATTCACAAAATATATTTTGAAGCATTGCAAAATGTACCAACATAAAAAAGTCATTATCAAGAGGATTTTTTACTATAGATGCAGACATTTCATTATTCATATTTAATTTCCTTTGACTTGAACAAGTACCAAGAACAGATGAATCCCCAATATTTTTTTTATTTGCAATTGCACCATTCCACTTTCTCTTTTTTTATCTATGGAATTTTGTTTATTTGGCAATATCTAAAAAATATTATCTATATGTATAAAGACACACATGCATATACTACTAAATACGTAAAGGATGCACTAAATAAAATAGTAAACATAGATATGAAGCTATAAAAGTATGACTACTATATAATGAATTTCAATGTAACTTCCACATGCTGTTTGTAGTTTTAAAATATAATTTTTAGAACTATATTTGAGTAGAGCAAAGTGGATGTTTTACCTGAAAAAAAAGAGTTAAAAGAACTACATGAAGGGATATATTAGACCATAATCATTTTGAACGGTAACTAAAGGCGTTGCTATGTAAATTTCCAAATATAGATAGTCTAAAAAGTTATCAAAACTGACATAAAAAATATGATAGGTGGCTTAATTTTTTTGGGAATGAAAGTAGCGGTATACATGATGCTGTTTTAACAATAATTTTTTTTTTCAAAAAAATCTTTTTTTTATCATTTTTATAGGGCTACCACCTTTTAAATTTTTTTTTGCGGCAGTTAATTAATATTTATTTGCCAAATTCATTAAACGCGGTCCGCATACTTTTGTTTACGACGTAGGGAAAAAAATGAAAATGGTAGCTTCTCAGTTTGATAATAAAAAATAAAGTTTATGAAAAGGGAGATAAAATACAAACATTTTGCCAGACATTATTGTTCCTGTTAAACAATATGAAAAAAGATTTAAAAAAACTGACTAGCTAAAATAAAACTTGAATCAATCATAAAAACAAAGTGATATGCTGAAACAAAAATGCAATTCAGCAAAGAGAAGATTATAGTTATAAAAATTATAAAAGGAACCCTTCATATAAAAGTTCAAAATTACAATTTTCAAAATGTTTCAATTGCTTATATCTCGAAAAAATTTAAATGGGAATAAACTTTAAGTTTTTTATAAATTTTCTTAATGGTTTTTACATAACAAAACCAGATTGCCAAACTTGACTTTTAACATAAAAAAATTAGATTGCAAAACTTGATTTCAAAATAATTTTAGTTTTTCATTTTCTTCCAACCATATATTGAATTTACTGATTCTTCAACAATGACTAATAAGGTATTATTTTGTTTAAAAATGCAAATGTTTGATGTACTGGTATGATTAAAAAACATAACGTTTTGCATCTGCGCATTCTACCTAAAACTGGCATTGAACCAGCTACAGGTTGAGTAACATGGATGAAAATTTTCAACTTGTTTTTTATGGCCCAACACAATCAACACAGTTTTGAGTTTTCTAGTCTAACAAACTTCTTCTGTAAGGGTCACATATCTTTATAAGGGCTACAACTATATTTGTTGTTAATTAGGCTAATAAAGTATAAGCATTTTTCAACTTTAGTTTTAGAAAGAAGTTTTCAAATAGTTTACCTTTTTGAATATTTTCTAAATGGCCTAGGTCTGGTGTAGAAGTCTGGTCTTATTTTCAAAAGCGTTCCAATATAATATAAAACTTTAAAAGTTCTCCAAAAAAACCAAGTAAATTAGATAGTCAACCAGCTGTAATTTTATGTTTTCTGTAATCACGCCACTATTTTGTGTTTTGTTCTATGTTTATGTAGTTAATACCACATCGTTTTGGAGCCATCCGGTTACTAAGGTCAATATTTACAATGCCAGTATCAAAACGCTCTCTATTAATGAGAAATATGTTATGCCTTTTAAACCGTTAAAAGTGTTTGTACATCAGTATTTTCAGTGTTTTTTAGAATGATATTAGTAGCACTTTCGGTATTAATTTTAAAAGTGTAATTTTTCCTCAAGTATTATTATTATTTGAATCTTCTGTAAATAGATATTGTCTGATAAAAGGCAGTTCTTTGTGACTATTTATAATGTAAGTGTTGACAGACAGATAATTTGCGTTCAAATTTCGATTTCATTAGTACAAAATAAACACGTTACAGCTGAACAGTCATTTTTTAAAAGTGTTTCAATTTTTAAACAATTAACGATATATCTTTTTAAAAATAATTTAGTTCTGGATCTGCTATAGCAATTATGTCATCTCTTTATTTATTTTTTAAGGACTCTGCTAAATTTAAAAAATGGTTACACTTTGTAACTGTTCTGTGCAAAATAGAGCCTAAATCTTTTCTTTTATAGTTTTCATTGCAGTTAGTATTTTATCATTATTGTGTTTTAAAAAACACAAAAGTAAAATGTAAGAGAAAGTACACAACTTACCAGAACTAACAGGACAACTGCAATGTTCTATTTCAGGATTAAATCAATGAAAAAGTAAAACAATTGATCTCAAGTAGGCACAATATAATTTTATACTCTTAGATTTAATGCATGCAACATTTAACCAGGTAACTACTTTAAATTTGTTGCATTCTTTATGCTTTTTCAAGAAGTCCGCAGTTCACTTCCTTTTTATGGTCACAATATCTGTATATAACATCTTCACTAATTTTCTTATCGCAAAATATCTTGTTTGATGACCATTCCGCTTTAATTTTTGATATTTTAAGTGAGACTTCATTAAAAATACATGTTTGCTATTCAATAACAATATTCAAGCCTATTAAGGCTTCAGTTTATTTTGTAGTTTTAAATAACGTAAATACATTTACATTTTGTTTCGCAATTCCTCGAAAGTACCACATATCACTCTTTTTTTATCGTTTTTAATCATTTACGTTTTTACTCATGATGAATTAGGAACTAATAGCAGCAGCGACTGTATTGTTTAGTTGATTTTTTTTAATGACAAAGTTATCATTTTTACTTCTTTCCCTACATCGCTAATGCAATAACATAAACTGCAGCCAAACTGCACACTGAGCCAAGTTATATTTCATACATGGCAGTGCACAATGAGCCAGTAGTTGGACAAAATGGGAAAAATTTTTGTTGTCTAATCGTAAAAACTTATATAATTTTAGTATCTATATATATTAGGAGAAATTTATTGGTAATTTATTTTTATTAAATCTCTTATTTACCAGGACTCCGAGCATTTGAATATTGAAATTAAAAAAATTAAATATATAAATATATATATATATATATATATATATATATATATATATATATATTTTGTACATGCTATTTTGGAGTATTTAGAGATAAGAAAAACAATTGTGGGAAATAAAATTTGTCATGGCATGTTATCTCAGTTATACGTTGAAAGTCACAGATTAAAAAAAAATCTTTAAGAAATATATTTTTTGCCGCACTATAACTAATAATTACCACAATTTGCCATGTGCTGTCTTATATTTATTTGAACTATATGATGCTTCAATCGAGTTTTCAGTGATTGCTCGTCCCCTTAAATCCCCGTTCAGATTTTATTTATGTTTTAACTTGATTGCTATGGTAGTTAATTTTGCATAGCAACAATCCATTTTTAGATTAACGTTATTTTTACAGTATTTTATTTGCGTTAAGTACACAATATTGTGCGTATGTATTAAAATAAGATTCACAATTCTTATGAGGTTAATTTTTTTTGTTGCTACGGATACCTTACTGTTAGTGTTAGTAATTCAATTACTAACACTAACAGTAATTTAATTATTTTAATTTTAACTACTAACATTTGTAGTAACTTAATTACCAACAAGAATATAGTACCCTACGCGTCATATATGCTACAATATTAACCTTTTAAATACAAAATATTTGTTAAAAGAATTATCAAGATATGCTTTTATTAAACTTTTACATTCATAATTTTCTCCAAAAGAACAATCTTAGTATTTTAAAACAAAATATTACTGAAAAAATTTGCAAACTATTCAAAAATTTTGAAAAGAAGTTTGTGAACTGGCTAATAAAAACATAGTTGTCAGTAAAAAGACAATGAACCAACTGCAAGTAGACGTGGTCGAAAACCAGCTACGTTTGATGATAGTTATACTAAAACTAAAAAATAGTGTGCATCTGATATACTTGAATCTCATTCATCCTTATTTTATACTGCTAGTAAAAAACTAAGAGATGAATCTATTGTTATTGCACAAAAGGACGTTTTAAATATTTTAATTACAGATAAAGCAACTAGTTATTTAGCAGACAAAGCACTGGCTTTAATAATTGATGCCAGCCTGACAAAAGATTCATATAAATTGATTAAAAGCGGAGCTTTGAAAAAAAATAACATCTACCCCGCTTACAATGAGGTCAGGGATGCAAACTACTCAAGGAAATAAATTTACTCAAGGAAATAAATGCTCTAAATGTATACAAACTAAATATATGCATAACTTGTTATTTATGTTTAAACTTCAAAATGAAATGATTCCAAAATATTTTTTTAAAAGTTTCACTCGAATTAATTATAAATATGAAACAAGACATTCAATGAGTAATTACTACATCCCACTAACATCACTCAAAAAATCTGACTTTTCGACTATATGCGGGGGACCACGCTTGTGGAATTCGGTTCTTGACGAAAATATGAAAAAAATAAAATCTATTGCTACATTTAAAAGAACTATAAAAAAACACTTACTAAATTTAAACATTACGTACATTCTCTCATTTTTTTTAAAAAAATTGAAATAATTTTGTATTTTTAATTTTTTATGTACTTTATTTAATTTTAATATTGTATCGAATATGTATATGCATATGAAGCGAATTTTTTTTGTTTTTTTTGTTTATTGTCTTTAATATGTATACGAATATGTACAGATTTGTAATTTTTTATTTGTTATTTTATATTTTAACTTTTTCTTAAACTTCTTCTTTTTTTAACTTTAAGTTCTTTTTTTAACTTTAAGTTCTTTTTTTAACTTTAAGTTCTTCTTTTAACTTTAAGTTCTTTTTTAACCTTCTAAAATTTCTAACCAAATTTTTATTTCTTTTTAAACTTATTAATTTCACTCTTTTATATAATATTGGAAGATGTAAAATTTAATTGTATTTTTTTGTATTTCACAAAGGGGCTGATGATAAGTCATTTTGACTTTTACTTGCCCCAGTCAGCTTGTAATTATATACATTTGTTTAAATTTTATAGATAACATTGTAAAATGTGTAAAATGACGAAAATTAAATTAAAAAAAAAAAAAAATTGAAATGTTATTCTAAAAATATAACAGTTTGGCTTCAGTTCATTTAAAAGATTAAATGATTCATACTTTGCAATGAATCTGTGCACTTCAGGAGCCTGTGCTGAGACACTCAATATTGAACGAAAAAACAATAAAAGCAATGACACTCACGTGTAAGGTTTTGATAATGCTACTGGTCAAAGCATTTATAAAAATATATAAACTTTTTATTCAGACTTTACATTATCTTGGTAATACTCTCTTCAGGAAAGGAAATAGACAGATTATTGTTTCGACACTGTTAGACTATATGCGTCCCTTTATCCATGATGTTACATGACTCAATCAGTTCATAAAGCACTGATACATGGGCATCACATAATTAAAAGCCGTACATTATCCATCGAACTTATGTCAGAAGAAGGTCAAGTAGAGCAACAAATATTGATCAAATCAATAGACTCCTAATTTCCAGTGATTCTGTTATTCCATCACTGCGTTAATCAAAATTACACTTAACAAATCATAAAAAGTTTTCTGCAGATGTTTTACAATTATTACAATTTTATAATCTTCAAACAATATTATTTTTTTATAATTTTAGGCATAATTTTATGTTGACAATGTTTACTTCCACGATTTTTTGTTTTTATTATTGCTAAATCATTTTTTACCTAAATACTTAATTGTTATTCAATACAGGTGGGTCGAAAATCCAATAAAATTTATAAAAAATCAATTTACCCCTTTGTAACTAAGGAAAGTATCTGGTAACTAAGCAATAAGTATCCATAGCAACTAAATAATAAAAATTTATCACATAAGTAATGTGATCTTATATTAGAACTCATGTCAAATTTAGTGAATATAGCACTCGTAAAATATCTGCAAATACCAAAAACAGGTTATTGCTAAGCAGAATAAAGGTATCCACAGCAACGAAATAAAATTTTTTTACCTACGTAAAAAGCGCAGACTTGATATTAGTACTCATGCTAGTTTTAGTGATTATAGCCCTTTTATTAAATTAGTTATGAATTTTGTCCCACTGTAAAAGTGAATTCTGGCCCACGGTGCAGTGGCTTAGTTTGTATTTATGTTTGTTTGAATGTATGAATGTATGTATGCATGTATGCAGGTCCGGATTAAACAATTCTGTAGCCCTGGGGCACTGAAATTTGTGGGGGCCCTCGAGAAAGATTTTCAAGCAAGCACATCCTTAATAGGACTTCTACATTTCGAAAGTAGACGAAGTACATCCTTAATAGGACTTCTACATTTCGAAAACTTGAGATGAAGTTATTCGCATTTAAAATTTTATAAAAGAAAAGTTCTTTGGACACATTTGCATTAGCATCATAGTCATCTATATAAAGCTTTAGAAGGGCTGAAAATTGAACAAGCTTGTTTCCGAGACTTTCTTCAAGGTCAGGGTTGTACTTGTTAACCAAATTGTTCGCAGACACCATTATTTTGTTTGGTTTCATTTCATCAAGGCAATTCGGAAAGCCAAAATACTCACATACATTCTTGTAAGCATTTATTCTGTCTTTAAGTGAGACATTAAATTGTTCAATCACTGGGATAAAACTTGTTGTGCGAAACTGATCACTTGGGGATTGCTGAACTTCATCTCCAGTTTCATAAACCAATGGATTGAGGCGAACATTTCTATTCCACTGAGGACGTAAATATTCAGTTAAACCAGATAATTTCTTTGCACGTTCTACATATTGAGCAAAACATTCTCGTTTTGATTCCACGAATGCTTTCAGTGAAGTAAGGGCATCTACTGCAGACTGCAATACTATTTCAGGACACTGGAGTATCTTGTTTTTAGCGTTGATTCGCTCCAATATCTCATTCCAAAACAATGAATATCGCACAATTTCGCTTCTGTTAGGATTTGGTAACGTGAAGGTGATGCTGTGAAAAAGACGTGCACTTCTTGAACAAAGCCAAAGAATTTCACTGCTGCTAAACATGTATTTGCTGCTGCCTTACCAACTAAATTCAGCGAATGTGCACAACATGGGACATAAATGCATAGGTCATTTTGTTCCTTTATCAAAGCTTGCATTCCGCACAATTTACCGCTCATGTTAGCATTGTCATATGATTGACCTCGACAGTCATGCAAACTGATTCCATTGGATTCCAGATATTTTAATAATGCCTCTGTCATTTCACGACCAGTGTGACCTGTATTAGGGATAAAAGTTAGTTCGGTATTAACTTTTCCATGTCCATGTAACGAATTGTAATAGTTAGCTGATCAATATGAGCCTCATCTGGTGTAGAATCAACAAATACCGAGAAATGCTTTGATTTTTTGATAGAACAGAAAATGTACTTTAAAACTTGTGAGCCCATCAAATTTATAATTTCTTCACAAATAGTGGAAGACAGATAACTGGTATGGCCTCTTCCTTTATTCGCATGCATCTTAATGTGAGCAGCAAGAAAAGTGTCATATTCACTCAGCAGTTCTAAAATTCCTTGATAATTCCCATTGTGTGGTGATCCAACAATCACCTCGAAAAGCTAACCCTCGTTCTGCAATAAACTTTATAGTACTTATTACATGTTGCAGTATTTGATTCCAGTACACACATATTTCAAATTCCTGCTTTGTTAGCTCATGGTAAATTCCTCCAGACTTTTTGCCACGCTGTGCCAAAGTTATAATTGCTTCGAGATGGCCTTTAGACGATTCATGTTCACTGACACGCACTGAGGCATGTTTCCAATAGCAAAAGCCAGAACTTGAAAAATTAGTAGTGATACTTTTAGACCCAGTTAATTTGCAAATAAAGCAGTTTACTTTTCCTGTGTGTGAGGAAAAGCACAACCAATTACGTTGACATGTTTCACTATTTGTTGTTTTTCGTAGGAACAAATTTGGGGTACATTTCCGAAAAAAGGTTAAGCCATCAGGTTTTTCCTGTTTCTGTGATATTGAATATTTCTTTAGGGTATCTTGATCACAATTTTACAACAACGAGGTAGTTCTCTGCCCAAAATGTATATATATATATATATATATATATATATATATATATATATATATATATATATATATATATATATATATATATATATATATATATTAGAGATATGAAAATTTCATAACCCAATATGTCCTTCCTGACTTTATCCCTAAACCCTATATGACTTTTAAAACCGAAGTCTTTTTTTGAGACTCTGTATCACTGTTTAAAATGTTGATGATCAGCTAATGCTAAAGCTGTTCCTAACGCATATTTGAAAATAAATGCTATCCAATAGAAGTTTGACCCAAATTTTGAACTTTTTATATGGATTTTTATATGGATTTTATAAGATATATTTTATATGGATGAACTTATAAAAGCTATCAAATGCGTGCTAATTTACTAGTTTCTTTGAGCCACAGTACGTATTTCACTTTATTCAAAGATTAGATCTTTTTTTACCTTATAAACTTTATATTAAATATAATAAGTTATTATATTTAATATAAAGTTTATGTAAACTTTGTATTTTAGAGATTACTTACATTTAATTTAATAACTTATACCTCTATTTTTATCGTTACCCTTATTTAAGGCATGTCATTGAACTTTTTTTTCATAATTTTTAAGGGCCCCCCTTTTGTGGGGGCCCCGGGCTAGCGCTCCGGTTGCCCCCCCCCCCTTTAATCCGGTCCAGCATGTATGTATGTATGTATGTATGTATGTATGTATGTATGTATGTATGTATGTATGTATGCATGGCCGCCGAGAGGAGGGAGGGGGTAGACGAGGAAGATTCCCGGGGTCCCAGGTGTGTACAAATATATTTTCTTCATGAAGTCTTATTTATTCATCACTTATTTTTTGTCTTTAAGATTATTAACAAATATGCTTCTTTTTATTCATGCTACTTTTCTTTTGCAATACAGTAGAATCTCTCTAAATCGAATTTTATGGGAAAAATAAAATTTCGAATTAGACAGATTTTCGAAATATAGAAATTTGATTTTTCTTAAACGCATTACTTTGCATTTAATCGAATTATGGAGGTTTTTGAATTAGGGAGATTCGA
This sequence comes from Hydra vulgaris, assembly GCF_038396675.1. Lineage (NCBI taxonomy): Eukaryota > Metazoa > Cnidaria > Hydrozoa > Anthoathecata > Hydridae > Hydra > Hydra vulgaris. Next base: position 515,314 of record NC_088923.1, on the reverse strand, counting down.
ATTAGAGAGATTGTACTGTATTAAAATTCGAATTTTTTCAATCGAATTTTTTTCAATTGAATTTCAATCAAAATTAAAAATTCGAATTTTTTCGATCGACGTTGTTAACTTTTCATTTGATAATTTTCTTTTAAAACGTTAACTGTTGTAAAGATAGCATAACTTGATGACTCATTAATGCTGCATTTTAAAATTTTCGTTTTAGACACTGCTGATGTTTTTTGTAGGCGTATATTTTTAATTTTAGTTATGTAAATAGCATACAACGGGTGATGCGGAAGTTATCGGACAAATCCTAATTTCATTATTTGAGCATAACAATTAGTTTTTATGGTTTTATGTGTAGACGTAAACGTTCTATAAAATATAAACTTTATTATTTGAAACACAATTATTTAAAATGAGGTTAAATGCAGCTGAACGAGAATCTTTTCGAAAGCGATTAAAAATGTTTTTTGTAAATAAACCTAATATTAAAAAAAAAAATCGTAAATCATTTTGAAAAAAAAGGATTTGGTCGAAGTACAATATATGATAACCTTAAAAGACTTGAAACTGTTCAATCGTTTTCTGATAGAAAGTACCCTGGTCGTCCGACATCCTGGACTAGAGAAAAAAAAGTGAATTAATGAGACTTGTAAACAATAAAAAATTGGTCAGTCAGAGAAAAATAGGTATTAAATTCGATGTTAATCAATCGACAATTGGTAGTTAAAAAAAATGAATATTAAATATAAAAAACATGAAAAGACTCCAAAATACACTATAGAACAACAAATAAAGGCAAAGAAAAGAAGAAGGGAACTAGTTAACCAACTCTATAACACAAAATCTCTTCTAGTCATCGATGACGAAAAATACTTTTGTTTTGCAGGGGACAACATGCCTAGAAATTCTGGATACTATACAAACAAAAAAAAGACATGCCCAGAAAGTGTTCGTTTTATAGGAAAAGAGAAATTTCCAAAAAAATTATTAATGTGGATAGCCATATCTGACCGTGGTATGTCCGAGCCATTGTTTCGCACTTCCAAGGCTGTAGCGATCAATTCATCAATCTATATTAATGAATGTTTAGAAAAATGACTTCTTCCATTTATTCACAAGTGTCATGGAGACTTTAACTATTTATTTTGGCCAAATTTAGCAAGTTCTCATTATTCTAAAGATTCTCTAAATTGGATGGACCAATAAGTCTATTACGTTGATAACGTATCCAATCCCCCAAATGTGCCTCAAGCACGACCAATTGAAAATTTTTGGGCACATTTGGCACAGAAGGTTTACGAGGGAGATTGGCAAGCTTCAACAGAGCAAGTTTTGAATGATCGCATTAAACTAAAACTACAAGAAATTGATTTAAACTTTTTACAGCCGCATATGAAAGGCGTCAAAATTGAGATCAATGGCAGATGGTGGTGTTTTTTCATATAAAAAATAATATATTTTTATTAAAAGATAAATGCTTTATTTAAAAAAAATATAATAGTAGTTTGCTTTTTTATTTATAAATAAGTTATTGACGTTTTTATTTTGTCCGATAACTTCCGCATTACCCTATTCACCTCATGTTCACCATGCAAAGGGTTGCTGTGTTACTGCTGTTATGTATGCAAATGTCATTGCTCCCAGGTCTAGTTTCACTTGATTACTGAACATATGCAGAATCATTTCTCACATCTAGTTAATTTAACAAAGACTAGCAATTTCTTTGTTCTTGAATGTTAGCTGTTTCTTTGCAGGGGTCAGAGAGATATCTGTCACACCATGCTGTTGATTTATTTGTTGAATGCAGTCTTATTCGTTTTAATTTCACTCATTCAATGATCTTCTTTATGTATTTATCAATTCTCTGAGAAGGAAGTGGCTCTTCACCTTTGTTATTGGTCTGCACTCTCCCCAAAGTGTTAATTCAACATAGTTTTCATTAATTTTTACATTATTAAAAAGTTTTGTGATATTTCCATGAGGTAATTGTGATATTTTTTAAGTTTCATTGATGGAATAGTTCTTACACTGCTGAGTTATAAAAATATAAATATATCAGGTAATGTTAACATTACTGTTATTAATAAATCTTGCAACAGAACTCTGTTGATGTGAATTATATCAGTGACTGTTGTATTTCACTTCTGTGTCACGGGTGCCCCAGCACTCCAAATACCATTTCAGAAACACTATGTTACTGATTCTTATTTCAATTATGAATTACATTTATCACTCTCATGTAGATGTAGTGGCTTACTGTTCAGAAACACTTATTCTTTCATGCTTCATAGCTTTGATGCTTTCAGATTCTGATATTTGTATGTGCTTCCAGGTCTCTGAACTTCAGAAGCTCATGCTTTGAAGTTAATATTCCAATAAATCCATACTTTGACATTATGCTCAGAAAATTAAACATAAATGAGTTTACTGTCTTGTTAATGACTTGTCAACTGTATGTGATGGTTAGTTATTGTCAGTGTCATGGAACCACTACTCTACTCTTAATGTTTTGTGAGATAAGTTTGTTTGCTTTAATACATGTACCAAATAGATGTCTTCAGCAATTCATGTTGTTTTGTATGTTTATATGTGTATATATATATATATATATATATATATATATTTATATATATATATATATATTTATATATATATATATATTATATATATATTATATTTATATATATATATATATATATATATATATATATATATATATATATTATTATATAATATTATATATATATATGTATATTTATATATATATATATATATATATATATATATGTACTCATGTACTCTTGCTTAGAACATATCCTATAAAGAAAATTTACTGAATAATGAAAGTTTATAATCAAAAATGAAAATTTCAGATTCAATGCAGTAGGAAGCCAGCAGTTTTCAAAGAAGTTTTGTTTATGGATTCAACTCACAGAGTCACAAAGTTGAACCTTTATACGAAGGATTAAAGACTCTGAGCCTATCAAGACTTCAATGTCAAAGGAAATCCAAATATCATTAAACACTGTGAGTTCAACTGCTTTCAAAGAATTATACTACAAAGGTTCAACTAGACATTGAGTTAAACCTTCATCAAACATCATACTCACAAAAGGAGGTTTCAAATAATTAGCCAAATGTAAACAGAATCAGAAATATGCAAACACTCTTTAGTAGTTTGTAGAATCAAAAATGCCAATTCTTTTTCATGTAAATATTAGAATGGAAATATTACAAAGAAATATGGAAATTACAAAAACTAGAAAAATAGTTTTTCAGATACATCTAGACAGAAACAGGAAGTCTTCCTGGAAAACTAGTTTTTCAGCAGATTGATTTTAACATAACTAGACATTCATCTCATAACTGCTGTATCTTCACTTTTTATACACAAAAACCAGTTTTCATCTAGATTTGCTGTGTAGTTAATCTATCTATCTTTTAATTTCCACAAAGGAAATCAAATTCCCATTTCCATTTCAGGAAATACTCTGTTTTGAAACAGGGGGAAAGACCAGACTGCAATATCAAAATATTATTAAACTAACTTCAAAACACCATACAAATGCATAGTTTCAAACATAAAGGTACACAAGCTACATAGTTCCTGTAGAAAACCCACATAGTGAAATATATGCATCCATTATATATATGTATATCTTCACATACACACTATGTGTGTTTAATATTTATCAACTTTATGTATCATTATATGAATCATTATGGAAATAGTTTTCACAAAGTATGTTGAAATTTGCCCCAATCCACTTGAAATGTTGTAGTTTTATGGTGAATGGGAAATTATTCCTATAAAATTTTTATTTCTTTGAAAATATCTATCTACTATCATATAAGGATGTCAAAGAGATCTACCTTGAGATAGACCTCCAAGTGTACAAACAATGTCCCAGTTATAAAGGAGGGTTTTTAAACTACAAATGGAAGCTAAATGAATTTTTTCAACACTCAATGTACCAATTTGATCAAATATCATTTAAAAGACAAAAAACTTTATAATCAGTAATCAAATACCCTGAGGCTTATATTAACAGTTGTGCAAATCAAACTGGTGCAATGAAATTGTTTTACAGATATACTTTTTTTTGTTCAAAAACTATTTTCCATATGAATTTATAAATCATTGTAATTAATTTCAAAATTAATATTAATACTCAACAGCATCATATATACATTTATACATATATTCATATATATACATACATATATATATATATATATATATATATATATATATATATATATATATATATATATATATATATATATATATATATATATATATATATATATATATATATATATATACATATATATATATATATATATATATATATATATATATATATATATATATATATATATACATATATATATATATATATATATATATATATATATATATATATATATATATATATATATATATATATATATATATATATATATATATATATATATATATATATATATATTTATATATATATATATTATATATATATATATATATATATATATATATATATATATATATATATATATACATTATATATATATACATAATATATATATATATATATATATATATATATATATATATATATTATATATATATATATATATATATATATATATATATATATATATATATATATATATATATATATATATATATATATATATACACACACACATACACAAACACCACACACACAGCAAAAGTAAGGAGTTTCAAAAACAAAAGGATTAAAATTAGTTTAAAGTTTCAAAAAGATGTCAGGGTGAAACATAAAAGTTTTACTTGCTCAGATGCACCATGCTCAGTTTAATGCATGGAAAGGAGTCTTCTTAAGTAAACACTTCATTTAATTTTTTTCATTTTCACTATACCAAACTGACTTCACATATGAATCTATATCTCCACCATCTTCGTGTTTTAACTTCTAAGTTTTTAATAAATAAATGACAAATTTTTTTTTTTAATGAATGTCATAAACTAAATTCTTGTAATTATGGCTGCATGTCTCTTTTAATATACTCCACCCACAATCATCATTATTTTAATACAACTCCACTCAGCATCATTGATACCAACCATACTAAAATACTAACAGGCCTGCTACCTATTATTATTATTATTATTGTTGATAAGCTGGTAACTTAAACATTACCCTCAGAACTAATTATAAGAAATGTATAGATAGAATCAAACAAACACTTGCACTTCAAAAGAGTACAAACTTGTTTTAATTTTTAAAAAGAGAATATTTAAAAACTTTTTTTAAAGTGAATAATTTTTCATAATTTTTACTTTTAATATTGCTTTATTTATTTCAGTACTACGAATGCTTAATGACGTGTGAAATACAAATATAGCAATATTGTCCACTTCTAAAATTAAAAAACTTTTTACATTTTTTGGAAGTTTGAACACAAGTTTCTCTGTTTGTCTAGAATCCAGGGAGATCGAATTAATAAGAGGATTCATGAATTGATTGCCCAGTTAAAAAAACGTCTTTAAAATTTGCTTCGTGTCGAACATTTACAAGCATGTAGTTCACAATGTCGTCTGGAATATTTTTTTCGACATTCAGATGCTTTCTTGGCTAAAACTCCAAAAGGATCTGGCGAGTTAATCATTATTTCTGCTCCATGTGCAAGAACTTTGTGAACTGCCGACGGCCTTTTATACCAATCATACAATATTAAATATTGACGGTATACAGTTTTACAGTATAGCTCAAATAACTCTGGAATGTTTGCTGAGAACTCATTGCAATTAAGATATTTTCGAAAATTTTAATAATTATTTTATCAATCCCTAACATTTTGCTTAGTTCTTTTGGGTCAGAGAACACTTTTGCAAACATTTCTGGTGGTAGATGTTCCTGCTCACTAACTGCGCAAAAATTAACTCGGAGATGCTTTCTTTTGAACATTAATTGCTGGATAAAATTCTTCTTTTGTTATCGTATACTGTCTTGAATTCTTTGGTAACTCTCCATTTTTTCGAATTCGAGGCGGTAGAAAATAAGTAAAAGACACTCTAGAAATCTTATCCAAGCATGTAACGGAGATATCCCATAAGTAAAAGTGTTTTTGCTGTAATTTATGGAGTAATTCTTCAAACAAGTCGTTGCAGTTGGTGTAGCCTTGCATATATAACAGCACTGTGTTATGATGTGTTTGTTATAATTGCTAAAACCTTTTCATTAATCATGCTCAAAATATAATTGAAATCAATAATAACAAACTTTACATTAACCAAGTCTAATACTCACTGAATGCAAATCCAAAATTTCATTTTCTGATGTTTTTTTCCTAAAACGACTTCGGCAGTTTCTTTGATGAAATAAAGATGAATTCAACTACAAAATCTTACACTAAGAGACATTAAGTTGGTCCGTAAGAAATTTTTTGAATTTGACACACGAAGCCTGCAAAGGTGTTAATGAACACTGAATTTGTCAGTTAGCATAATTGGAAAACATTTGCCGACACCTTGGCAGATTGATGATTTAAAATTCGTTCAACGACATATTTTCACTTGGTTCGTTACATTTACAGAATCCATTATTTCTTCTTGCTTCATACTTTTTTCACAATTCTTTCAGCGGTATGATTTTTAAGTGCTTGTTAATCTACTTTGACTTTTCTAACGACTCATTTCAACGTATGTTTCGGTGATCATACCTAACTCTCAAAATGATCATTTATCTATAGCCAGATTTATCAGTATTATTATGGTTTATCAGTTATCATTTTTCATTGTTGTTGCCTACATGTTATTAGAAAGAAAAAATCTTTTTGATTATATACTTTTACGGGCTATAAGCAATGATTTTTCAATTGAATCAAAATTTGAATTTGTATGCTCCTCTCTCACCACCCAAGTTTACTTCTCTTACTCATATCATCAAAATCTTTTTTTGGTCGGTCTTTTATGTTTTGTGCCAATTCCAATGACGAAAAAGTCTATTTCAAACTTTTGATTTAACCATTTTTTGCGTTTCTTTTCAAAAAAAACTGTGTTCTTGATGAATCTCTCCAAAATCTTTGGTAATTTGATTCAACACCACTTAACTTTTGTACCAAGTTTTCTTTTTTACCATCACTCATACAAACTCTAGAGGTTATGAAAAGTAAAGCATTGTTTCTATTTTCTTCTTTTGTTGAATATTTAAAACAGCTAATAATATCTTGAGTTGTAAAATCCATTGCTTTTAACTTTAGTTGAATATATAACGTTTTTGTCTTTCATTTTTTTTTTTAATTATGTTAATTCCAAGCATGAAATGTTAATTTTAAGGATATGATAATAACAATTATGCAAAGAATTACCTAATTAAATGTCAATAATCAATAATAAACTAACACTTTCAATTGATTATGGAATACAAAGTCTTATGTAGACTTTTGATCAATTAACACTTAGGAAAACAAAAAATTGAAAATTGGCTATATTCTGAAGGTAGCGCAAACTTCAAAGAGAATTTTTTCGCATAGTCGCAAAAAGTTGCAGCTAATTTTGTAATTTTTTAAAAACAGACTCAATTCCACGTTATTTAATAATAATTTAAATTGATACCTTTCGATACTTTATTTTTTGGCGAGTTCACTGAAGTTGGAAGTTATAATTTAAACTTTTTTTTTTGGCTTAAAACATCATGAAAATTGGAAAAGAAATTTTTAGTTTTTTGAGCATCTTAAGACGTATAAAATTTGATACTCTTTAATAGATAAACAAATCAGCAAGAAAAAAAAATTATTCACGAAACACTGCAAGAGAAACAAAAACATATAGTTTTTTTTTAAAACTTAAATTAGGTACCATTTTTGACTTTGGTCACTCTTCTTGGGACTACTATCACCAGAGTAAAAATATTTTGTGTTTTCTTAAATTTGAGTATTTTAAAGCAGTAGGAATTTAGTTTTCAAAAATCCAAGACAACTATTTTTTGTATTTTGGCCACCCCAATTCACATAGTGGGATTTACTTTGATAACGACCATAATGTCCATATGCCCATTATACAATTATGTCATTAATCTAAACAAAGCATCAGTCCTTTGCTTATTGAGATTGAAGATATCAAAAACAAAGTATGGTTCTTAAAGCATCAATTAGATTTAAGAAAAATCAAAGAAAATAAAAATGTGTTTCTAAGTCGCGATTTTACAGCAATCCGAATTTCATCCTCAAAAATAAATTAAAAGAACAAAGTGAAAAAACCGCGTCTAGAAAGTGAAAAAGAAAAAATAAGGTTTTACTATGGTATTAGAATTGACATCTTACTCGAATTTTTGACAAACAGCCACTAACAACCACTAACTTAAACCTTTTTCCACGGACTACCAACTAAAATTTTCTAAAAACAAATTACAAATATTGACTAAACTAAAATAAAATCAAAACATATTTAAGATCAGAAGTTCGAAACTAACTGAACACTTCTTACTTTCACTCGGATAAAGCCACTGCCCAGCGAAGCCACTATTTTCCTTAAAACGTTTAAATTATGTCTTTCTAATCAATTCTGAGTGATCCTTCTAAATATTCGTAGTATTGCCAAAAACTTTGAAGAACTTAAAATCTTGTTAGATGATCTAAATTTGAACTTGGAAAGCTGGTTTTTAGATACAACATTTTATCAAAATGTTAAGTTTATTTTGCCCAATTACAAAGCCATTAGATTTAAACGTAGATTTTTAAAAAAAAAGGTGGTGGAATTCATGTCTATGTGCTTGAAGAACTTACTCATAACATTACATACGACCTATCATTCATCGCCCCAGATTTTAAATCTATCACTTTAAAAAATTCTAATGAACCGTCCAAAAAAAGATCGTAACTACAATATACTGATCAACTTATGGAAGTTTAAACAACTTTAAAAATTACTTAAATTATTATTTTGAAATCGCAAAAAAAAAAAAAAAACAGCTCGCTTTTTAGAAGTGATATTTTCAATGTGGATTGTTTAAAATATGGTAAAAGTAATAAAATAAAACATTTTTACGATCGCTTTAATGGAATAAAATGTTTGGAATGATGCCTATTATAAATAAACCAACAATAATTTACCAAAACTGTTCTTCTGCAATCGACAATTTTTTCACAAACAGCCTTTGCCACATGTAAATCTGGTATTATTAGAAGTGACATTACCCAGTCTTTAAAATTTTCAAAAACCAAAAGTTGGATTAAAGAAGGATTTTTACTTAAAAAAATGAATCATTACTACCAGAGGAAAAAGTATGATTAAACTAAAGTTGTGATTTTGAAGAAAAACTAAAAGTTGCAACGATTACATCCATTTTAAAACAAGAGAGAAAAGTCTGATTACAAATTATCGACCTGTATTGGTGTTACTTATTTTTTTTTTTTAAATAATACAAATGTACCTTTTAAAAAAGAAGTACTTTTTTGTATTTTTTTTTTTTTTTTTGTGAAAAAAGTACTGAATTGTATAAGTGAGTACGCAAGCTCTCAACCGCTTGTACAACCTAGTGGGCACGGTACGTTTTCAAAATTTCATTAGACGTTTTTATTAGGTTAAACCTAATAAAAACGTCAAAAAACGTTTAAAAAACGCGCTGCGCCCACTGGAAACCAGTTGAAGTTGTCAGCTGGAGCTTCCTATAATAAGTTCACTTTAGATTTATTTATAGACCTGTCGAAAGTATTTGACACCGTTAATCATCAGGTTTTCATTATTCGATTGGCAACTAAGTATTTGCGGATTTTTTTTAGAAAATAAAATAGTTTTTATAGAACGAAATAACTTTATTCTGTGATGTATTGCTCATTTTAAGCAACGACCTTTGCCATCGTTCAGGCAGCATCATAATTCAACGTCTGGGTCATTATAAGCAAAAAACTGAACCAGGTACCCTAACCCTAACCCTGACATCACCATCATTATTGAAACTTTTACCGTTCAAGGAGTTTTGCAAGTTCTAAATAAAAAGTAATCAGATGGTGCTTGGTCAGGCAATATGGTGGAAGTAACAAAACATCATAACCAGCTTCAATTCATGTGTATGACCTTGAATTGTCATGATGGAGTAGCACCCTTCGATTTTTCAATTCGGGCCGCTTTTCTACAACTGCATTGTCATAATTTTGCTAGTTGTTCAGTGTAGACATCTGAATTCATTGTTCGGTTGGGTGGTAAATGTTCAAAGTAGACTATTCCTTTGTAATCCCATTAAAATAATAACATAATTTTCTTTGTAATAAATATTAGCTTTTGATGCTTTTTGAGCTGGTTCACCTGGCTTGCTCCACAATCTTTTGCGATTGACATTGTTGTAAACAACCCATTTTTCCTCACCAGTTATCAATCGTTTTAAAAATGGATCACTTTTATTACTTTTCTTTTATTAATTGCAGATGTTAATGCATTGTGTTAAATGATTTTCTTTCCGTTCATGAGAAACCCATATATCAAGTTTCGGACATAGCAAAGTTGTTTTAAGCAGTTTTCAATGCATTTATGTGATACATGAAGCTTGTCTGCAATCTCACGTACTTTATTTGACAATCCGAATCGATTATTGCTTTGATTTGTTCGTCAACAACTTTAACTGGACAACCAGAGCGTTTTTCATCTTTGAGTGGAAAATCACCAGAACGAAATTTGATAAACCAATTTTGACACTGCCGTTCTTTTAAAGCTTTGTCACCATAAACAGCACATTACATTTTGTGAGCTTGCGATGCGTTTTTACCTTTCCGGATATAAAAAAGTAAAATATGATGAAAATGTTTGTTTTGATTTTCCATTTTTATAACAGACGCCAAACAAAAACTATACAACCAATCAAAAATTTGTTTTGACTGATTGATAGTTGAAGGAACAATTATCAAATAACAAAATGTGTTTGACATTTCGATTACATCAGCAAACCTTAAAATTCAACTAAAGGCATATATGAATAAAATCCGCAATTTCTTAGTTGCTAACCTAATACAAAAATTAAAATAATATGGAGTATGCAATGAATACCATAAATGAATCGATGTATACAAAAACTTTATAAGTCATAAAAACTATTTTTAAGTCGGACAACTTTAACTATGTATAACACATATATATATATTACAAATTTTGATATATGTTTTAACAAATTTAATATTTAAAGATGTCAAAAAGCATCCAGATTTTTTTTTTGAATTCATTGTAGTAATAATTTTGGATTTAATAAGTTTTTTCTCGTACCCCGAAAGAATAGTTTTTATGACTTAGAACATATTTGTATTCATCGATTCAAATGGTCTATCAGTTACTAAACTGATCGAAAACAATTCACATCTTTAAATGACTGTTTTCAGACAAAAAAAAAACTTAAAATAATATGTAAAGTTCAACAAGGCTCCATCCTAGGTGCTATGCTGTTTTAAATCTATATCAACGATCTATATAGAGTTTTAAATATTATGTCAACCATCATGTTTGCAGACAGCACCACATTACTTTACCCAGCCGGCACAAGGCATGTTCTTTTTCGCATGTGAAGTGTTAACACCTTTTACATGTCTAAATTCAGATAAATATAAGACATCTCTTAGCAGTCATCATTTAACAGGCTTGAGTCAGCTATTATTCGTCGTCTCAAAGACAAATACAATTACATGTCTTATAGTTATCTAATTTAGTTATTTTTGCCGTCTAAAAGGTGTTAATATTTTAGATTTTAATTAGACGTGTTTGTGATGGCAGGGTATTATCACCTTAACGTTATCTCTCTATTTCATTTAGCAAAGAAAGAAATAAAACAAATACCAAACTGGGTTTACGCTAACAACCTGATTTTTTGAACTAAGTTTTTTTGAAATAAAAGTTTTAATATGTTCCTACAACCTTACCAGTACAATATATAAATAACATCAAAACTGAGTGCTCTTTCACAAATAAACTACTTCGTGTTTTACTAGATGAAAACTTATCCTGGGGAGTTCATATTAAACATATTGTAGTATAATCTCAAGAAACATTGGTATTTTGGTAACACCCGTTAAACCTTAAACAAATCTACACTAACTTATACTCAAATGTCTCCTGAAATAACAGAATCATGCTAATTTTAAACAACCTGTCAATATTATCTTAATTAATTTAGCTAAGTTTTTGGGCTAGGTAACAAACTAAAACTTGTACTTTATTTGAAATCTGATTATAAGTGTAAATGTCACTTGTATATATATATATATATATATATATATATATATATATATATATATATATATATATATATATATATATATATATATATATATATATATATATATATATATATATATATATATATATACATATATATATATAGTTATATACTTTATGTATACACGTGTATATATATACTTTAAACATTTATATATACTTTATATATATACTTTATATATATATATATATATATATATATATATATATATATATATATATATATATATATATATATATATATATATATATATATATATATATATATATATATATATATACATATACTTTATACATATATGTATACATATATATGCATATCTATCTATATACATATATATATACATATATATAAATATGTGTATATATATATAAAATATGTATATTTTATATATATATATATATATATATATATATATATATATATATATATACTTTATACATATATATGTATACATATATATATGCATATCTATATATATACATATATATATACATATATATAAATATGTGTGTGTATATATATATATATATATATATATATATATATATATATATATATATATATATATATAAATATAAATAATGATGCTGCTATTGCTGGATCATCTTCAAGTCATACATGAGGTTTAAAAATACACTTACAAGTTTGTACCCTGCCAAAGTGTTTAACATTTTTAGTGGGCCCAAGTATTATGTACCAAAATCGGCTGAGCGAATAACTGTTTTGTTTCATTTTTCGCACAAGATTTTGAGAAAGGTAATTTTAAAAAACCTCTGTAAAAAAAATAACTAACTTATGTACTTTATTTCCTCATCTGAAACTTTTTGGTGTTTTCAAATAAAGTTGACAAATTCATAAATACGTTTTACGGCGCTAAAACAAACTCTAATTCCTCCGTCAACATTATCCAATACTACATAAATAACTTGGTTTAGAAACTTGGATTTCAGGAGAGATTCGATTCTGCCAGGCTCATTTCATTCAAATTTTTGCAGTGAATATGATTTTTTATGGAGGTAATGCAGCCATCTACTCAAACAATAAACCTTATCTTAACAATAAAGTTTATCATCAGGTAATAAAAAGTGTTTTATATTGCTATGGAAACATGAGTTAATTTAATAACGGCACAAAAAACTGATTATAAAGTTAGATGTAAATTATTAAATTGAATTGTTAAAGTAAAAAATTTGTCCAGCTGGCAGAAAAGAATGTGAAAAACAGTAAAAGTCAAATTTTTAAAAAATAGTGAATTGAAAATGACACATTTTTCAAAAAAAATTCGATTGATGTTTTTTAATAAAAGCGGTATTGGTATGTAACAAAAAAATTTTATTTTCAAACTTAATTTGCAAAATGATATATTGTAGATATATTTTGTATATTATAATTATAGGATTTGTTTACCTTCCGGTTAACAACTCTTGTATTGAGCACCTTTTATGTTATGAGTACATAACTGCACATTTTATTTAATATGCATGGTTCCTTTCAAATCCACTAATTAGTTACAATTAGTTATATTGTTATGAAAAACATATATATTACCTGAAATAATGTGTAACTTCGTTCCAATCATTTTTATTGTCTTGGTTTAATTTGGGCAAACCTCTGTAAGTGCTGAGTTGTTTTTCCGGTATATTGTATATAAGTACAGCAGTGATTTGGCTTTCATAGATTTTTCCGATAAGAAAAGCCCAATTTTTAGTTTTAATAAAATTTTGTTGAAGATAAAATCCACCGTTGTGCGAAAAATCTTTCTGAGCATTTCCAATTAAAACATTAACTCCATTAGTTAAAATATTTTTTACAAATTTTCCAGTTGTTCCGTGAAACCACGTTTCAACTCCTAAAAATTATTTTATACACATAAGAGAAGTTTACCCTTCGCCAAAAAAAAATTATATAAAGTCCTCCTGCTCGCTTAATACAAAGAAGGTGGGTAAAATAAGAAGGTGAAGGAAATTTTGGTCAGGGGTCGTATAAACGGATATCTTAATAAAAATGGGGGTAAAAATTTTTTTTTAAATTTAATTTCAATTTATCAACGTCATATAATCAAAATTTCGTGAATTCGTATCTTTTACAGAACACACAAACAAAGGTAAGTTTCTACTCATATGTTTATATATGTACATTTTTGTAAAGCGATTTTCTACTACTATATATATATATATTTATATATACATGTATATATATATATATACATATAAATAATTTTTTTAAAAACTTCTTTTTATGGATTAACTTCTATTTGTTAAAAACAATATAATTTTTACAATATTTCGAGGGAATATAGATCGTTTTCAAGTATATTAAAAACCGTTATAAAAAAAAAATTATACAAAACCGTCTAAATTTACGAAAACATGCTTTCTAAGAGCTTCTTTTTGAGAGTTTTTTAAGAGAGTTTTTTGTGACGTAAGAATTTGAACATAGGTTTCCAAAATGACGTCGTCACAAAATCGCCATCATCCCGGTTGAGACCATTGTCACGAAAGACACTTTCGTTGTGTTGTATTTCCTACGCTTCCCTAACTTTCCTATTAAAACTATTTATTTCGATTTTTAATGTATTGCAACCATTCCAGTGGAAATTTTCTTGGCCAATTTTGGAATGTTTAGCTACAGCTGAATTTTTCCCTTTACCTTGTTTCGCACTTGTTTGATGCTGGCATAAGCAAGACGATATCTTCAGTCCAGTTTCACCAACATAACATTTGCCACAATAGACTCTAATTTGTAAACACCGGGATAGGAATTAACTGGTAGTGTAGGTTTATTATTGGAACTAAGATGAATTTAGAGATTTTTTGGAGATTTAAATACTGGTGCGTATCCTGATTTTTAAAAACTTTTCGTAACTTAGGACTGATTCCAGGGATCCAGGGTAAAGACACAATTCTTTTTGGAGACATTAGGAAATGTTGAATTTTCGTGAGATCTTTTTTGTTGTTAGCACTTTCTTTCGCAGACTTAACTAGTTTTCCCTGACTTTTCCTCTTATAGCCGTTTTCTACAAATACATCAATAAGAAACAACAGCTCATCATCAATGTTATTTATTGTGCATAAACGTAGTGCTCTATGAACGAAACCAATAAAGATACCATTGATAATTTTAGGGTCATGGCATGAGTTCTGTTTAATTTGAACGTTTGTGATTGCCTTTTTGCGATGTATTTTAAAACTATATGTACCGGTTTTATTGTTGGTAACTGAAACATCAAGATAGTTTAATGTATTGGTTAAGTCGGCAGATTCCATTGTGTATTGAATACTTTTGTGTTGTTTGTTAAGTAGATCTAAAAACTTTTGCACATCTTCTTCTACTTGGAACCTTAAATGAATATCATCGACATATCTTATAAATGATTTCACATGGATGTTGTTGTTAAGCGCCAATGAAAGAGCATCACTTTCATGATGTTGTAAAAAACACTCAGCAACTACCACCATAAGAGCTAACCCAATAGGTCCTGGTTTTCGAGCTTTCGAGCTACACCTACATATAACATCTCTAAATATTTAGTCAATATGGTACAACCCACTCTAAACGTAAATGAAACGCGTTAAAAAATTCTAAACTTAAATAAAACGCGTTTAAAAAGTTCTCGGCAATTTGTGGATACAACAAGATTATGGGAGGTCGGTGGGAATGAAAATTTTAAAAAAGCAGGATACGCACCAGTGTTTAAGTCTCCAAAAAATCTCTAAAGTCTACTTATTCTAAAAATAAACCTACACTACTAGATAATTCCTATCCCTGTGTTTACAAATTAGAGTGCTCTTGTGGCAAATTTTATGTTGGTGAAACTGGACTGAAGATATCGTCTCGGATATGCCAGCATCAAACAAGTGCACAACAAAGTAAAAGGGAAAAAATTCGCTGTAGCTGACACTTCGAAAATTTGCCAAGGAAATTTCCACTGGAATGGTTGCAATACATTAAGCATAGAAATAAATAGTTTTAATAGGAAAGTTAGGAAAGCGTTGGAAGGACAACACAACGAAAGTACCTTTCGCGATAATGGTCTTAACCGGGATGATGGCGATTAAATCGACGTCATTCGAAAACCTATGTTCAAATTCTTACGTCACAAAAAACTCTCTTAAAAAACTCTCAAAAAAAAGCTCTTACAAGGAACATTGTTTCGTATATTTAGAATACAGTTTTGTATAATATTATTTTTTATAACGGTTTTTAGATATTTGATAACAGGGGTATCTATATTCCCTCGAAATATTGTAAAAATTATATTGTTTTTAACAAATGGAAGTTAATCCATAAAAAGAAGTTTTTTAAAAAATTATTTATACAAATAAAATCTATTGAAGATGTCAACATTTAATATATATATATATATATATATATATATATATATATATATATATATATATATATATATATATATATATATATATATATATATATATATATATATATATATATATATATATATATATATATATATATATATATATATATATATATATATTTGACCAGCTTGCGTAGTGAAACAGATTTGTTTTTAATAAGTCATCATCCATGAAAAGGACGCCGTAAAAATCTTAGTTTTAATTACCTTTGGCGCTGCGCTCTCTTACATAGAGATAAATTGGTCAGCTTAGTATTTAACAGCTTTAATAAATCTTTCTAAATTTTAAAATGCGCGAAAAAATGTAGATATAAATTTACATTTTTTTGTGTTTTGTAAAAAAAGTATTTTTGTTGAACTCGATTTTTTATATATCATTGCAACATTATCAGAAATTAAAAAATGTTCATGGAATTCATGAAGAACGGCAAGTCAACGGGAAGCATTACTTAAACAAAAAGATTAAAATGTTTAAGATATAATAAGCGGAAATACGAAAATAATTAACAATCGACTGGATAAAATTGAAAACATTCTAGATGAAAACATAAGTAAAATTAAAAATACTAGAAGAAATAAAGTTCAAATTTTCAGAAAACCTTATTGATCAAAAATGGCATGCCACAACAGCTTTGAAAGGAATTAACTCGAAGAATCAACAAAGAAACATTGAAGATAGGAACAAGAATAGTTAACTTAAGAATTAATGGGTTACCGGATAATGATAATGAAACTTACACACATAGGAAGAAGAAAAACATTCTTGAGAAAAATCTAGGTTTGCTGGAGAGTCAACAATGTGCACATAATACTGGAAATAAAGAAAATCGACAGATCAATCGTGATAAAATTAAAAAGTTATAAAGATAAAATGAAAATATTGAAAAAGCAAATAGATTAAAAGGATGAAACATGTTAATGGAAGATTTTTCCAAAATGACAGTTAATATTAGAAAAAAGTTGTTTGTAGTTCAACAACGACGTCTAAAGAGAGAAAACCGTGCCGTGATGTATGACAAATCTTCATTTAAAAAACGAGGTACGAGTATTAAACTCAACTATGTAAGAATGCGTTATTTATTTATTTAACTTTCTATTTTTTTATTTTCTTGTCTTTATAAATGGCGGAAACAATAAACTTTAATTTTTTTAACACATTTTCTGGTGATACCGTATGTCACTTTTTAAGAACCATCTCAACTGGCACGTAAACATTCTTGACTATTATTCCTAGAAAATATGGTCAGTCGGGATTTTATTATTGAGGACAACCGTTCGACAAAATTGAACACTTGACTTCAAACGAGATATTTTAAATGCATGATTAACTCCTTTAAATGTATAGCTGAGTCCTGGCTAACCTAACAGTTGACCAGTGTTATGCCCATCTATCAAAAGCGAAATCACTGCCATTGCGCCACTCTCAATTAGCACAGACCCAAAATGGCTTGTCGATGAAGTCAAGCAGTGTTAAGAGAAATATGAATTCTGCCACAAGACCGAAAACACCTAGAAGCGGAGTTTAACAAAGCCTCGTGGAAAGTCAAAAGACTTGTTTATAAAGCTCTTTGCACACAGAAAACGTAGCATTATAAGAAGTGCAAAGATAACCCTCTACTTTTTATCAATTCATCAACATGGCAAAAACTGCTAAAACTATATTAGTGCTCTTGAGAAACTAACATTCAAATGCATATATGCAACTTGCTAAAACTGAAACTTGTCTGAATATAGCAAGGAATTTCCCGGTGATGTCCTGTTCTCAAAACACGAATTACATTCACAATATAAATACGTATTCCCAATACCAACTTCTTCAAAACTGGCACAAACATAAATCACCTAGGTATTGATGGGTTTTATCCTTTTATCCTTTCAGACGTCTTCAGCGTTAACACTACCTACTACTGGTCTTTACAAAGTCTTCCTATTTGCCGGAAGCATGACGTGACACCAATTTTTTTAAATAGTCGCAAGACAAGCTACTACCGTCACTTTGTCATATGCATGATGGGAACACTTAGTTTGTGACTTCATGCTCAAGCATATGACTGGCCATAGATCCTGTTTTTTCTACAGTAATTAACACGGTTTTGTTCTTTGAGATTACATCACAATTTTAGTTTAGACTTGTAATCTGATTGTAATCTACCTTGATTTTGCGAAAGCCTTCAAATATGCGGCGCACGGTTTCAACACAAGTACATGTAGCCATGATCGTTGAACGACCGCAAACCAGTACAAGATGATTACATTTCTGAGCGGTTAGTATTTGCAGTGTTGTAAGGTTTTGTTACTCTTTTCCTCTTCGTTATTTTCATCAACAGTATGCCAAAGCTAACTCATCACTGCCGTAAATCTTTGCCGGTGATAAAAACCAGAGTGTGATCAGGGACACCAATAACTATCAACTTCAAAAAGGACTAGTTAACGGACCACAGGTATGAGTTTTAACGAGGATGTGTAAAACCATGTTTTTGACAAGAGAGTTAATAACCACCTCAACACTGCATTTATTTTTGATTTGCCTGGCTCGCACGTAATGTTTACCACAACATTAGTAAGACCACTCCGCACAAAATGACCTTGGTATCATTGTCAACAACCAACTTTAGTTACAACACCAAGTTGCACAGGCTTTCAAAATTATTTATTTTAAAAATAATTGAATGGGAACCGCCGCGCTACACAGTTCCTACGGGCCTGATATATGTATATATATATAGATAGATAGATATATATATATATAGATATATATATATATATATAGATAGATATATATATATATAGATAGATAGATATATATATATATATATATATATATACATATATCAGGCCCGTAGGAACTGTGTAGGCAGCAGGGGCATTTGCCCACTCAATTATTTTTAAAATAAATAATTTTGAAAGCCTGTGCAACTTGGTGTTGTAACTAAAGTTGGTTGTTGACAATGATACCAAGGTCACGCTCGGAGGTGGTCTTACTAAGGTATTGTTGTGGTAAACATTACGTGCGAGCCAGGCAAATCAAAAATAAATGCAGTGTTGAGGTGGTTATTAACTCTCTTGTCAAAAACATGGTTTTACACATCCTCGTTAAAACTCATCCTCCATGTGTGGTCCCATTTAACTAGGCGATCAATGTCCTTTTTGAGAAGTTGATAGTTATTGGTGTCCTTGATCACAGCTATTAGTTTTTTATCACCGGCAAAGAGTTTACAGCAGTGATGAGTTAGGCTTGGCATACTGTTGATGAAAATAACGAAGAGAAAGGGTCCTATTACAGAACCTTGCGGAACTTCACTCCGGACATCTAACCGCTCAGAAATGTAATCATCTTGTACAACTCTTTGACTGCGGTCGTTTAGAAACGATGCCGTCCAGCTACATGTACTTGTGTTGAAACCATACGCGCGTAGTTTTGAAGGCTTTCGCAAAATCAAGAAGGATCATTACAATCAGGGATCATTACAAGTCTAAACTAAAATTGTGATGCATGATCTGCGAAGAACAAAACCGTGTTAATTACTGTCAAGCAGATTATGGCCAGTCATATGCTTGAGCATGAAGTCACAAACTAAGTGTTCCATCACCATGCATATAACAGAGGTGAGAGAGATTGGACGGTAGCTAGCTAGCTTTGTCTTGCGACTATTTAAAAAAATTGGTGTGACATTGGCATGCTTCCAGCAAATAGGAAAATCTCCAGTAATGAAAGACTTTGTAAAGACCAGTAGTAGGTAGTGCTAACGCTGAACGAGCTTCTGAAAGGATAAAAGGATAAAACCCATCAATACCTGGTGATTTATGTTTGTCCAGTTTGGAGAAACGCAACTCGACAGCGGCTTGGGAGAAGTTTTCTTTATTTATATTGTGAATCGTATTAATGCGTGTTTTGAGAACAGGAGCATCACCGGGAAATTCCTTGCTATATTCAGAGAAGAACCGTTCGTTTAGCAAGTTGCATATATCAGTTCCTTTGAATGTTAGTTTTCATTCTCAAGAGCACTAATATGGTTTTAGCAGTTTTTGCCATGTTAAATAAGTCATAAAAAAAGTCAAGGGTTATCTTTGCACTTGCTTATGATGTTACGTTTGTGTGTGCAAAGAGCTTTATAAACAAGTCTTTTGACTTTCCACGAGGCTTTGTTAAACTCCGGTTTTACTAGGTGTTTTCGGTCTTGTGGTGCTGCAAGTTGGGTAAAAATAGCATATTTCTCTTTTGACGCTTGCTTAACTTCATCGACAAGCCATTTTGGGTCTGTGCTAATTGAGAATAAGTTGCGGCGAGTTGGAGCGCAATGGCAGTGAGATTCACTTTTGATAGATGGGCATAACACTGGTCAACTGTTAGGTTAGCCAGGACTCAGCTATACATTTTGAAGGAGTTAATCATGCATTTAAAATCTGTGCGTTTGAAGTCAAGATGTTTGCAATTTTTGTCGAAGCTGTCCGAACGGTTGTCCTCAATAATAAAATCCCAACTGAGCATATTTTCTAAGGAATAATAGTCAAGAATGTTTACGTCAGGGTCAATGGTCTTTAAAAAGTGACGTACGGTATCACCAGAAAATGTGTTAAAAAAATTAAAGTTTATTGTTTCCGCCATTTATAAAGACAAGAAAAATAAAAAAATAGAAAGTTAAATAAATAAATAACGCATTACTTTTACATTGGAACAATGATTGAGTTTAATACTCGTACCTCGTTTTTTAAATGAAGAATTTTGTCATACATCACGGCACGGTTTTCTCTCTTTAGACGTCGTTCTTAAACTTCTGCAAACAACTTTTTTCTAATATTAACTGTCATTTTGGAAAAATCTTCGTTGACATATATGTTTGATCCTTTTAATCTATTTGTTTTTTCAATATTTTCATTTTATCTTTATAACTTTTTAATTTTATCACGATTGATCTTGTTCGATTTTCTTTTTTTATTTCCAGTATTATGTGCGCGTTCAATGTTGACTCTCCACAAACCTAGATTTTTCTCAAGAAATATTTTTGCTTTTTCTTCCTTATGTGTGTAAGTTTCATTATCATTATCCGGTAACCCATTAATTCTTAAGTTAACTATTCTTGTTCTATCTTCAATGTTTCTTTGTTGATTCTTTAAGAGTTGTAAACAAGTTAATTCCTTTCAAAGCTGTTGTGGCATGCCTCGACTTTTTGATCAATAAGGTTTTCTTGAAAATTTAAACTTAATTTGACATCTGAAATATCTTTCTCAAGTATTTTAATTTTACTTATGTTTTCATCTAGAATGTTTTCAATTTTATCCAGTCGATTGTTAATTATTTTCGTATTTCCGCTTATTATATCTTAAACATTTTAATCTTTTTGTTTAAGTAATGCTTCCGTTTGACTTTGCATTTCTTTCATGAATTCCATGAACATTTTTTAATTTCTGATAATGTTGCAATGATATATAAAAATCGAGTTCAAACAAAATATCTATTCTTTTACAAAACACAAAAAAAATGTAAATTTATATCTACATTTTTTCGCGTTTGAAAATTTAGAAAGATTTATTAAAGCTGTTAAATACTAAGCTGACCAACGTTCTCCTTATGTAAGAGAGCGCAGCGCCAAAGGTAATTAAAACTAAGATTTTTACGGCGCTCTTTTTCATGAAAAGGAGGACGATGACTTATTAAAAACAAATCTGTTCACTACGCAAGCTGAGTTGCGAAATATATATATATATATATATATATATATATATATATATATATATATATATATATATATATATATATATATATATATATATATATATATATATATATATATATATATATATATATATATATATATATATATATATATATATATATATATATTAAATGTTGACATCTTCAATAGATTTTATTTGTATAAATAATTTTTTAAAAAACTTCTTTTTATGGATTAACTTCCATTTGTTAAAAACAATATAATTTTTACAATATTTCGAGGGAATATAGATACCCTCGTTATCAAATATATTAAAAACCGTTATAAAAAATAATATTATACAAAACTGTCTAAATATACGAAACAATGTTCTTTGTAAGAGCTTTTTTTTGAGAGTTTTTTAAGAGAGTTTTTTGTGACGTAAGAATTTGAACATAGGTTTTCAAAATGACGTCGGCACATAATCGCCATCATCCCGGTTAAGACCATTATCGCGAAAGGTACTTTCGTTGTGTTGTATTTCCAACGCTTTCCTAACTTTCCTATTAAAACTATTTATTTCTATGCTTAATGTATTGCAACCATTCCAGTGGAAATTTCCTTGGCAAATTTTGGAATGTTCAGCTACAGCGAATTTTTTCCCTTTACTTTGTTGTGCACTTGTTTGATGCTGGCATATCCGAGACGATATCTTCAGTCCAGTTTCACCAACATAAAATTTGCCACAAGAGCACTCTAATTTGTAAACACAGGGATAGGAATTATCTAGTAGTGTAGGTTTATTTTTAGAATAAGTAGACTTTAGAGATTTTTTGGAGACTTAAACACTGGTGCGTATCCTGCTTTTTTAAAATTTTCATTCCCACCGACCTCCCATAATCTTGTTGTATCCACAAATTGCCGAGAACTTTTTAAACGCGTTTTATTTAAGTTTAGAATTTTTTAACGCGTTTCATTTACGTTTAGAGTGGGTTGTACCATATTGACTAAATATTTAGAGATGTTATATGTAGGTGTAGCTCGAAAGCTCGAAAACTCCGGACCTATTGGGTTAGCTCTTATGGTGGTAGTTGCTGAGTTTTTTTTTACAACATCATGAAAGTAATGCTCTTTCATTGGTGCTTAACAACAACATCCATGTGAAATCATTTAAAAGATATGTCGATGATATTCTTTCAAGGTTCCAAGTAGAAGAAGATGCGCAAAAGTTTTTAGATCTACTTAACAAACAACACAAAAGTTTTCAATACACAATGGAATCTGCCGACTTAACCAATACATTAAACTATCTTGATGTTTCAGTTACCAACAATAAAACCGGTACATATAGTTTTAAAATACATCGCAAAAAGGCAATCACAAACGTTCAAATGAAACCGAACTCATGCCATGACCCTAAAATTATCAATGGTGTCTTTATTGGTTTCGTCCATAGAGCACTACGTTTATGCACATTAAATAATATTGATGATGAGCTGTCGTTTCTTATTGATGTATTTGTAGAAAACGGCTGTGAGAGGAAAAATCTGGAAAAACTAGTTAAGTCTGCAAAAGAAAGTGCTAACAACAAAAAAGATGTCACGAAAAATCAACATTTCCTAATGTCTCCAAAAAGAATTGTGTCTTTACCCTGGATCCCTGAAATCAGTCGTAAGTTACGAAGAGTTTTTAAAAAAGCAGGATACGCACCAGTATTTAAATCTCCAAAAAATCTCTAAATTCATCTTAGTTCCAATAATAAACCTACACTACCAGTTAATTCCTATCCCGGTGTTTACAAATTAGAGTGCTCTTGTGGCAAATGTTATGTTGGTGAAACTGGACTGAAGATATCGTCTTGCTTATGCCAGCATCAAACAAGTGCGAAACAAGGTAAAGGGAAAAATTCAGCTGTAGCTAAACATTCCAAAATTGGCCAAGAAAATTTCCACTGGAATGGTTGCAATACATTAAAAATAGAAATAAATAGTTTTAATAGGAAAGTTAGGGAAGCGTAGGAAATACAACACAACGAAAGTGTCTTTCGTGACAATGGTCTCAACCGGGATGATGGCGATTTTGTGACGACGTCATTTTGGAAACCTATGTTCAAATTCTTACGTCACAAAAAACTCTCTTAAAAAACTCTCAAAAAGAAGCTCTTACAAAGAACATTGTTTCGTAAATTTAGACGGTTTTGTATAATTTTTTTTTTTATAACGGTTTTTAATATACTTGAAAACGATCTATATTCCCTCGAAATATTGTAAAAATTATATTGTTTTTAACAAATAGAAGTTAATCCATAAAAAGAAGTTTTTAAAAAAATTATTTATATGTATATATATATATATACATGTATATATAAATATATATATATATAGTAGTAGAAAATCGCTTTACAAAAATGTACATATATAAACATATGAGTAGAAACTTACCTTTGTTTGTGTGTTCTGTAAAAGATACGAATTCACGAAATTTTGATATGACGTTGATAAATTGAAATTAAATTTAAAAAAAAATTTTTACCCCCATTTTTATTAAGATATCCGTTTATACGACCTAGACCAAAATTTCCTTCACCTTCTTATTTTACCCACCTTCTTTGTATTAAGCGAGCAGGAGGACTTTATATAATTTTTTTTTGGCGAAGGGTAAACTTCTCTTATGTGTATAAAATAATTTTTAGGAGTTGAAACGTGGTTTCACGGAACAACTGGAAAATTTGTAAAAAATATTTTAACTAATGGAGTTAATGTTTTAATTGGAAATGCTCAGAAAGATTTTTCGCACAACGGTGGATTTTATCTTCAACAAAATTTTATTAAAACTAAAAATTGGGCTTTTCTTATCGGAAAAATCTATGAAAGCCAAATCTCTGCTGTACTTATATATAATATACCGGAAACACAACTCAGCACTTACAGAGGTTTGCCCAAATTAAACCAAGACAATAAAAATGATTGGAACGAAGTTACACATTATTTCAGGTAATATATATGTTTTTCATAACAATATAACTAATTGTAACCCATTGAGTGGATTTGAAAGGAACCATGCATATTAAATAAAATGTGCAGTTATGTACTCATAACATAAAAGGTGCTCAATACAAGAGTTGTTAACCGGAAGGTAAACAAATCCTATAATTATAATATACAAAATATATCTACAATATATCATTTTGCAAATTAAGTTTGAAAATAAAATTTTTTTGTTACATACCAATACCGCTTTTATTAAAAAACATCAATCGAATTTTTTTTGAAAAATGTGTCATTTTCAATTCACTATTTTTTAAAAATTTGACTTTTACTGTTTTTCACATTCTTTTCTGCCAGCTGGACAAATTTTTTACTTTAACAATTCAATTTAATAATTTACATCTAACTTTATAATCAGTTTTTTGTGCCGTTATTAAATTAACTCATGTTTCCATAGCAATATAAAACACTTTTTATTACCTGATGATAAACTTTATTGTTAAGATAAGGTTTATTGTTTGAGTAGATGGCTGCATTACCTCCATAAAAAATCATATTCACTGCAAAAATTTGAATGAAATGAGCCTGGCAGAATCGAATCTCTCCTGAAATCCAAGTTTCTAAACCAAGTTATTTATGTAGTATTGGATAATGTTGACGGAGGAATTAGAGTTTGTTTTAGCGCCGTAAAACGTATTTATGAATTTGTCAACTTTCTTTGAAAACACCAAAAAGTTTCAGATGAGGAAATAAAGTACATAAGTTAGTTATTTTTTTTACAGAGGTTTTTTAAAATTACCTTTACTCAAAATCTTGTGCGAAAAATGAAACAAAACAGTTATTCGCTCAGCCGATTTTGGTACATAATACTTGGGCCCACTAAAAATGTTAAACACTTTGGCAGGGTACAAACTTGTAAGTGTATTTTTAAACCTCAGTGTCAGCTTGAAGATGATCCAGCAATAGCAGCATCATTATTTATATTTATATATATATATATATATATATATATATATATATATATATATATATATATATATATATATATATACACACACACATATTTATATATATGTATATATATATGTATATATATAGATATGCATATATATATGTATACATATATGTATAAAGTATATATATATATATATATATATATATATATATATATATATATATATATAAAATATACATATTTTATATATATATACACACATATTTATATATATGTATATATATATGTATATATATAGATATGCATATATATATGTATACATATATGTATAAAGTATATGTATATATATATACATATTTATATATATATATATATATACATGTATATATATATATATATATATATATATATATATATATATATATATATATATATATATATATATATATATATATATATATATAAAGTATATATATAAAGTATATATAAATGTTTAAAGTATATATATACACGTGTATACATAAAGTATATAACTATATATATATATGTATATATATATATATATATATATATATATATATATATATATATATATATATATATATATATATATATATATATATATATATATATATATATATATATATATATATATATATATATATATATATATATACAAGTGACATTTACACTTATAATCAGATTTCAAATAAAGTACAAGTTTTAGTTTGTTACCTAGCCAAAAACTTCAGCTAAATTAATTAAGATAATATTGACAGGTTGTTTAAAATTAGCATGATTCTGTTATTTCAGGAGACATTTGAGTATAAGTTAGTGTAGATTTGTTTAAGGTTTAACGGGTGTTACACAAAATACCAATGTTTCTTGAGATTATACTACGAATATGTTTAATATGAACTCCCCAGGATAAGTTTTCATCTAGTAAAACACGAAGTAGTTTATTTGTGAAAGAGCACTCAGTTTTGATGTTATTTATATATTGTACTGGTAAGGTTGTAGGAACATATTAAAACTTTTATTTCAAAAAAACTTAGTTCAAAAAATCAGGTTGTTAGCGTAAACCCAGTTTGGTATTTGTTTTATTTCTTTCTTTGCTAAATGAAATAGAGAGATAACGTTAAGGTGATAATACCCTGCCATCACAAACACGTCTAATTAAAATCTAAAATATTAACACCTTTTAGACGGCAAAAATAACTAAATTAGATAACTATAAGACATGTAATTGTATTTGTCTTTGAGACGACGAATAATAGCTGACTCAAGCCTGTTAAATGATGACTGCTAAGAGATGTCTTATATTTATCTGAATTTAGACATGTAAAAGGTGTTAACACTTCACATGCGAAAAAAAAGACGTGTTTGTGCCGGCTGGGTAAAGTAATGTGGTGCTGTCTGCAAACATGATGGTTGACATAATATTTAAAACTCTATATAGATCGTTGATATAGATTTAAAACAGCATAGCACCTAGGATGGAGCCTTGTTGAACTTTACATATTATTTTAAGTTTTTTTTTTGTCTGAAAACAGTCATTTAAAGATGTGAATTGTTTTCGATCAGTTTAGTAACTGATAGACCATTTGAATCGATGAATACAAATATGTTCTAAGTCATAAAAACTATTCTTTCGGGGTACGAGAAAAAACTTATTAAATCCAAAATTATTACTACAATGAATTCAAAAAAAAAAATCTGGATGCTTTTTGACATCTTTAAATATTAAATTTGTTAAAACATATATCAAAATTTGTAATATATATATATGTGTTATACATAGTTAAAGTTGTCCGACTTAAAAATAGTTTTTATGACTTATAAAGTTTCAGTATACATCGATTTATTTATGGTATTCATTGCATACTCCATATTATTTTAATTTTTGTATTAGGTTAGCAACTAAGAAATTGCGGATTTTATTCATATATGCCTTTAGTTGAATTTTAAGGTTTGCTGATGTAGTCGAAATGTCAAACACATTTTGTTATTTGATAATTGTTCCTTCAACTATCAATCAGTCAAAACAAATTTTTGATTGGTTGTATAGTTTTTGTTTGGCGTCTGTTATAAAAATGGAAAATCAAAACAAACATTTTCATCATATTTTACTTTTTTATTTCCGGAAAGGTAAAAACGCATCGCAAGCTCACAAAATGTAATGTGCTGTTTATGGTGACAAAGCTTTAAAAGAACGGCAGTGTCAAAATTGGTTTATCAAATTTCGTTCTGGTGATTTTCCACTCAAAGATGAAAAACGCTCTGGTTGTCCAGTTAAAGTTGATGACGAACAAATCAAAGCAATAATCGATTCGGATTGTCAAATAAAGTACGTGAGATTGCAGACAAGCTTCATGTATCACATAAATGCATTGAAAACTGCTTAAAACAACTTTGCTATGTCCGAAACTTGATATATGGGTTTCTCATGAACGGAAAGAAAATCATTTAACACAATGCATTAACATCTGCAATTAATAAAAGAAAAGTAATAAAAGTGATCCATTATTAAAACGATTGATAACTGGTGAGGAAAAATGGGTTGTTTACAACAATGTCAATCGCAAAAGATTGTGGAGCAAGCCAGGTGAACCAGCTCAAAAAGCATCAAAAGCTAATATTTATTAGAAGAAAATTATGTTATTATTTTAATGGGATTACAAAGGAATAGTCTACTTTGAACATTTACCACCCAACCGAACAATGAATTCAGATGTCTACACTGAACAACTAGCAAAATTATAACAATGCAGTTGTAGAAAAGCGGCCCGAATTGAAAAATCGAAAAGGTGTTGTATTCCATCATGACAATTCAAGGTCATACACATGAATTGGAGCTTGGTTATGATGTTTTGTTACTTCCACCATATAGTCCTGACCAAGCACCATCTGATTACTTTTTATTTTGAACTTTGCAAAACTCCTTGAACGGTAAAAGTTTCAATAATGATGGTGATGTCAGGGTTAGGGTTAGGGTACCTGGTTCAGTTTTTTGCTTATAATAACCAGACGTTGAATTATGATGCTGCCTGAACGATGGCAAAGGTCGTTGCTTAAAATGAGCAATACATCACAGAATAAAGTTATTTCGTTCTATAAAAACTTGTCTTTTATTTTCTAAAAAAAATCCGCAAATACTTAGTTGCCAATCGAATAATAAAAATCTGATGATTAACGGTGTCAAATGCTTTCGACAGGTCTATAAATAAATCTAAAGTGAACTTATTATAGGAAGCTCCAGCTGACAACTTCAACTGGTTTCCAGTGGGCGCAGCGCGTTTTTTAAACGTTTTTTGACGTTTTTATTAGGTTTAACCTAATAAAAACGTCTAATGAAATTTTGAAAACGTACCGTGCCCACTAGGTTGTACAAGCCATTAGAGCTTGCGTACTCACTTATACAATTCAGTACTTTTTTCACAAAAAAAAAAAAAATACAAAAAAGTACTTCTTTTTTAAAAGGTACATTTGTATTATTTAAAAAAAAAATAAGTAACACCAATACAGGTCGATAATTTGTAATCAGACTTTTCTCTCTTGTTTTAAAAATGGATGTAATCGTTGCAACTTTTAGTTTTTCTTCAAAATCACAACTTTAGTTTAATCATACTTTTTCCTCTGGTAGTAATGATTCATTTTTTTAAGTAAAAATCCTTCTTTAATCCAACTTTTGGTTTTTGAAAATTTTAAAGACTGGGTAATGTCACTTCTAATAATACCAGATTTACATGTGGCAAAGGCTGTTTGTGAAAAAATTGTCGATTGCAGAAGAACAGTTTTGCGTAATTCTTGTTGGTTTATTTATAATAGGCATCATTCCAAACATTTTATTCCATTAAAGCGATCGTAAAAATGTTTTATTTTATTACTTTTACCATATTTTAAACAATCCACGTTGAAATCTCTAACTTATAAAAGCGAGCTGTTTTTTTTTTTTTTTTGCGATTTCAAAATAATAATTTAAGTAATTTTTAAAGTTGTTTAAACTTCCATAAGTTGATCAGTATATTGTAGTTACGATCTTTTTTTGGACGGTTCATTAGAATTTTTTAAAGTGATAGATTTAAAATCTGGGGCGATGAATGATAGGTCGTATGTAATGTTATGAGTAAGTTCTTCAAGCACATAGACATGAATTCCACCACCTTTTTTTTTTAAAATTTACGTTTAAATCTAATGGCTTTGTAATTGGGCAAAATAAAATTAACATTTTGATAAAATGTTGTATCTAAAAACCAGCTTTCCAAGTTCAAATTTAGATCATCTAACAAGATTTTAAGTTCTTCAAAGTTTTTGGCAATACTACGAATATTTAGAAGGATCACTCAGAATTGATTAGAAAGACATAATTTAAACATTTTAAGGAAAATAGTGGCTTCGCTGGGCAGTGGCTTTATCCGAGTGAAAGTAAGAAGTGTTCAGTTAGTTTCGAACTTCTGATCTTAAATATGTTTTGATTTTATTTTAGTTTAGTCAATATTTGTAATTTGTTTTTAGAAAATTTTAGTTGGTAGTCGTAAAAAGGTTTAAGTTAGTGGTTGTTAGTGGCTGTTTGTCAAAAATTCGAGTAAGATGTCAATTCTAATACCATAGTAAAACCTTATTTTTTCTTTTTCACTTCTAGACGCGGTTTTTTCACTTTGTTCTTTTAATTTATTTTTGAGGATGAAATTCGGATTGCTGTAAAATCGCGACTTAGAAACACATTTTTATTTTCTTTGATTTTTCTTAAATCTAATTGATGCTTTAAGAACCATACTTTTGTTTTTGATATCTTCAATCTCAATAAGCAAAGGACTGATGCTTTGTTTAGATTAATGACATAATTGTATAATGGGCATATGGACATTATGGTCGTTATCAAAGTAAATCCCACCGTACTATGTGAATTGGGGTGGCCAAAATACAAAAAATAGTTGTCTTGGATTTTTGAAAACTAAATTCCTACTGCTTTAAAATACTCAAATTTAAGAAAACACAAAATATTTTTACTCTGGTGATAGTAATCCCAGAAAAAGTGACCAAAGTCAAAAATGGTTGCCTAATTTAAGTTTTAAAAAAAAACTATATGTTTTTGTTTCTCTTGCAGTGTTTCGTGAATAATTTTTTTTTCTTGCTGATTTGTTTATCTATTAAAGAGTATCAAATTTTATACGTCTTAAGATGCTCAAAAAACTAAAAATTTCTTTTCCAATTTTCATGATGTTTTAAGCCAAAAAAAAAAGTTTAAATTATAACTTCCAACTTCAGTGAACTCGCAAAAAATAAAGTATCGAAAGGTATCAATTTAAATTATTATTAAATAACGTGGAATTGAGTCTGTTTTTAAAAAATTACAAAATTAGCTGCAACTTTTTGCGACTATGCGAAAAAATTCTCTTTGAAGTTTGCGCTACCTAGAATATAGCCAATTTTCAATTTTTTGTTTTCCTAAGTGTTAATTGATCAAAAGTCTACATAAGACTTTGTATTCCATAATCAATTGAAAGTGTTAGTTTATTATTGATTATTGACATTTAATTAGGTAATTATTTGCATAAGTGTTATTATCATATCCTTAAAATTAACATTTCATGCTTGGAATTAACATAATTAAAAAAAAAAATAAAAAGAACAAAACGTTATATATTCAACTAAAGTTAAAAGCAATGGATTTTACAACTCAAGATATTATTAGCTGTTTTAAATATTCAACAAAAGAAGAAAATAGAAACAATGCTTTACTTTTCATAACCTCTAGAGTTTGTATGAGTGATGGTAAAAAAGAAAACTTGGTACAAAAGTTAAGTGGTGTTGAATCAAATTACCAAAGATTTTGGAGAGATTCATCAAGAAACACAGTTTTTTTTGAAAAGAAACGCAAAAAATGGTTAAATCAAAAGTTTGAAATAGACTTTTCGTCATTGGAATTAGCACAAAACATAAAAGACCGACCAAAAAAAGATTTTGATGATATGAGTAAGAGAAGTAAACTTCGGATAATGGCAGGAGAGCATACAAATTCAAATTTTGATTCAATTGAAAAATCATTGCTTATAGCCCGTAGAAAAGTATATAATCAAAAAGATTTTTCTTTATTCAATGTGTTAACACTTTCATCATCATATGTTTGTTCAGTTGACAAATAACAACGATAAAATGACAGCTAAAGAAACGGCTGCAATAATAACTTGACGTAGATCTTAGCGTATCTGGCTATAAACGAATCCAATAGACATCTAAAATAAGATATCCATCTTATTCAAGAGTTGAAAAAGCACTTAAGTTGTGTGGTCCACAGAATCATCCTTTGGAAATCAGTGACTTAAGAGTCAAAGTAGATTAACAAGCACTTAAAAATCATACCGCTGAAAGAATTGTAAAAATGAAGGCAAGAAGAAATAATGGATTCTGTGGATATCAGTAACAAACCAAGTGAAAATATGTTGCTTTTAAACAGTTGGGATAACGATGGATCTACAAGGCAGGTATTGTATAACCAAGTGTTTTCCGATTCTGTTGACTGTCAAGATTCAAGCATGTTTGCAGTTGCAACAACACCTTTGAGGCTTAGTGTGTCAAATTCAAAAAATTACTTTTTACGGACCAACTTAATGTCTCTTAGTGTAAGATTTTGTAGGTCAATTGATCTTTATTTCATCAAAGAAACTGCCGAAGTCGTTTTAGGAAAAAAACGTCAGAAAATGAAATTTTGGATTTGCATTCAGTGAGTATTGAGTTTGGTTAATGTAAAGTTTGTTATTATTGATTTCAATTATATTTTGAGCATGATTAATGAAAAGTTTTTAGCAGTTATAACAAACACATCGTCAACGCAGTGCTGTTATATATGCAAGGCTACACCAACTGCAACGACTTGTTTGAAGAATTTTCTAAGTAGATTTACAGCAAAAAAAGGTACACTTACTTATGGGATATCTCCGTTACATGCTTGGATAAGATTTCTAGAGTGTCTTTTACTTATTTTCTACCGCCTCGAATTCAAAAAATGGAGAGTTACCAAAGAATTCAAGACAGTATACGATAACAAAAAGAAGTTTATCCAGCAATTAATGTTCAAAAGAAAGCATCTCCGAGTTAATTTTTGCGCAGTTAGTGGAGCAGGAACATCTACCACCAGAAATGTTTGCAGAAAAGTGTTCTCTGACCCAAAAGAACTAAGCAAAATATTAGGGATTGATAAAATAATTATTAAAATTTTCGAAAATATCTTAATTGCAATAAGTTGTCAGCAAACATTCCAGAGTTATTTGAGCTATACTGTAAAACTGTATACCGTCAATATTTAGATCTGTATGATTGGTATAAAAGGCCGTCGGCAGTTCACAAAGTTCTTGCACATGGAGCAGAAATAATGATTAACTCGCCAGATCCTTTTGGAGTTTTAGCCAAGAAAGCATCTGAATGTCGAAAAAAATATTCCAGACGACATTGTGAACTACATGCTTGTAAATGTTCAACACAAGCAAATTTTAAAGACGTTTTTAACTGGGCAATAAAATCATCCAATCCTCTTATTAATTCGATCTCCCTGGATTCTAGACAAACGAAGAAAGTTGTGTTCAAACTTCCAAAAAATGTAAAGAGTTTTTTAATTTTAGAAGTGGACAATATTGCTATATTTATTTCACACGTCATTAAGCATTGACGTATGAAATAAATAAAGCAATATTAAAAGTAAAAATTATGAAAAATTATCACTTTGAAGAAAGTTTTTAAATATTCTCTTTTTAAAAATTAAAACAAGTTTGTACTCTTTTGTAGAAGTGCAAGTGTCTTCTTCGGTATTTATGGCCTACACAGTTTACTAATTAGTTCTGTGAGGGTAATGTTTACAAGTTACCAGCTCTAACGAAACGATATAATTAATAATAAATAATATAATCAGTGGCGCGGCCACTAATTATATTATTTATTATTAATTATATCGTTTATAATTAATAATAAATAATATAATCAGTGGAGTTGTCCCTAAAAAAAACGATATAATTAATAATAAATAATATAATCAGTGGAGTTGTCCCTAAAAAAAACGGTCATTAGGGCCCATCAAATTTAAAAAATTTTAACTTTATTAAATTTAACTTTAAAAAAAAAAAAATTTTAAATTTGTACTTTTATCAAAAACTCTTAAAGTTGGGTCAAAACGCAGATCCGTGCAGGTGTTTGAACTAAGTATGTTAATAAATCAGTTTAAGTGACGTGAAAATAAAAAAAATTAAATAAAAGTTAATACTTTCTTCAAAACTATTTTTTGCCATCCATTTGTATGAATTACGACATAGTGCACGTATTGAGCAGAGTATAAAACTTTTAATATTTACAGGCCCTCTCTAATTTTTTTTTGAAACTTTTCATTTTCAATTTTAAATGCTCTTGCTTTTTCGAACTTATTACTTTTTGTATGTATGTAATGTATGTACGTATGTATGTATGTATGTATGTATGTATGTATGTATGTATGTATGTATGTATGTATGTATGTATGTATGTATGTATGTATGTATGTATGTATGTATGTATGTATGTATGTATGTATGTATGTATGTATGTATGTATGTATGTATGTATGTATGTATGTATGTATGTATGTATGTATGTATGTATGTATGTATGTATGTATGTATGTATGTATGTATGTATGTATGTATGTTTGTATGTATGTATGTATGTATGTAATGTATGTATGTATGTATGTATGTATGTATGTATGTATGTATGTATGTATGTATGTATGTATTTATGTATGTATGTAAGTATGTATGTATGTATGTATGTAATGTATGTATGTATGTATGTATGTATGTATGTATGTATGTATGTATGTATGTATGTATGTATGTATGTATGTATGTATGTATGTATGTATGTATGTATGTATGTATGTATGTATGTATGTATGTATGTATGTATGTTAGTATGTATATGTATGTATGTATGTATGTATGTATGTATGTATGTATGTATGTATGTATGTATGTATGTATGTATGTATGTATGTATGTATGTATGTATGTATGTATGTATGTATGTATGTATGTATGTATGTATGTATGTATGTATGTATATATGTATATATGTATGTATATATGTATATATGTATATATGTATGAATGTATGTATGTATATATGTATAAATGTATGTATGTATGAATGTGTGTATTAGGGTGTTTCATATTTTATCAATTTTTGAAATTAAACTCGCGAATCGATTTATAAATTGACCATTTATATGAAAATAAGTTTGAACAAAAAAAAGTATGTTTGTACAATTTTTAGGGTCCCCGCCAGTTCGATTTTGGGCAAAAATGTTGGGTGTTTTAAACGTCTGGCGGGGACCTTAAAATTTATCCTATAAAATTTTTTATTCTTTTAAATAATATATGTTGGATTGGATATTAATTACATATAAGGAGCATGTTGAAAAAATTAAGATACGCCTCCGAGTTATTAGTATTTACAAAAACCTACTTTATAACTCGGTGGCGTATTTTATAACTCGGAGGCGTATTTTATATCTCGGAGGCGTATCTTAATTTTTTCAACATGCCCTTTTTATGTAATTAATATCCAATCCAACATATATTATTTAAAAGAATAAAAAATTTTATAGAATAAATTTTAAGGTCCCCGCCAGGCGTTTAAAACACCCAACATTTTTGCCCAAAATCGAACTGGCGGGGACCCTAAAAATTGTACAAA
This sequence comes from Hydra vulgaris, assembly GCF_038396675.1. Taxonomy (NCBI): domain Eukaryota; kingdom Metazoa; phylum Cnidaria; class Hydrozoa; order Anthoathecata; family Hydridae; genus Hydra; species Hydra vulgaris. Next base: position 479,384 of record NC_088923.1, on the reverse strand, counting down.
CATACTTTTTTTTGTTCAAACTTATTTTCATATAAATGGTCAATTTATAAATCGATTCGCGAGTTTAATTTCAAAAATTGATAAAATATGAAACACCCTAGTGTGTATGTATGTATTAATGTATGCATATATAAATGAATGCATGTATGTTTGCATTTATATGTGAGTTCTACACAAGGAAACTATATATTATACGTTGTTTATATTTTGCCCTTTCATTGTTTAAAATTATGCATTATAGTGCTTTTATGAAAAGTATCAAGTTTGAATAATATTTTCAATTATTTTTTTAAAGATGTGGTTGCTTTGCTCCAAAACCAAGTTGTTTTCCTGAAAATGAAAATGAAATTGATTTTATTATTGGCCTTATTGGGGAATTTGGAAAGAATAATAATGAACTAACTTACACACAAAATATAGATGAGACTCAGCTTTGTATAAAAAGTGGAAGAATGGCGAGGTTTATAAATAAATGTCTCGTTGGTGTTGTGTTTTTCAAATCAATCTGAAAAACTAGTTTTTGCAGGAAAAACTTTATGGAACTATTTATATTTGTTCAAATATATATAAAAACTCTTTTTTAATTTTTGTAATTTTAAAGTTAATAATTTCTTTGTTAATATTTTTGATTATTCATGTTTATAAAAAGAATTGAGTCACTATTTTAATTTATACTACAAAACTACTCGAAGATACTTTGTAGCTATTTTTCTCATTATAGTTTTACATTTCATCGTATACTCAAAGATCATTTTGTAGAATGACAATGTTGTAATGCAAAGCTAGATACAATAATGTCTATAAATTATTTTTAGTTTTATTTGTAAAATTTATTGAAAACAAGTTCCAAAACAACATTCCACTGTCACACCAGTGCTAATAATATATGGCGTTGTCCCTTCTAACATGAAAGTCTTGATGAGCTTCTAAAACCTGTTTAATCGCTGAGTTGGTAAAAACTTGAGTTTCTTGATCACATCTAGTCCATTGAATACAAGTAGACAAAACTTTTTTTGGAGAACCGTTAACTTCTTTGCAGTTCAAAGAAAAATATAATTTTTAATTTTGATTCAATTTTACATTTTCTCCATCAGATCTTTTTATAGGATATGCTCCGTCGCCAAAGTTCATAAAATCTAATATATATATATATATATATATATATATATATATATATATATATATATATATATATATAAATATACATATATATATATATATATAAATATATATAAATATAAATATATATATATATATATATATATATATATATATATATATATATATATATATATATATATATATATATATATATATATATATACATATATATATATATAAATATATATATATATATATATATATATATATATATATATATATATATATATATATATATATATATATATATATATATACATATATATATATATATATATATATATACAGTATTGGACAAAACATTTGCAACCAACATCGAACAGTGCTAAAAAGTGTTCCTAATTTTTACGTGTCTTAAAAACGAAACAAACTATACTACCACAGAAACAGTTAAGGAGTCAGGAGTCATAGCATGCCATGACATGAGCAATCAGCTGACAGGTGGCAGCACACAGGCAGAATTTCGTTGACAAGTGCCATTTTGCAGCGGACAAAACAAGTGCAACTTTTTTGGTTTGTTTCATTTTCTTAAGTCTGGTCCGTGTCACGTCACGGAAGTTTTTTAATAATTAAAGGAAATATCCTGACGTTTCCAGAAGCATGGAGAAGCTTCTAGAAGTTACTAGAAGAAGCATCTGGAAGCACCCAGTAGCGCACAGAAATATCCAGAAACATTCAGAAGCATCCAGACGCATCCAGAAGCTTATAGAAGCATCAAAAAGAAGCATCTAGAATCTTCTTGAACAGGTTCACACAGGTTCATTTTACTACATAAGAGACATGTAAATCGACATGTAATTCAGTCAGTATATGGAAGTCAATCAGTCAGTATTATTAGGACATCTTATCGAAGTGAGTTTTATCAAAGTGTTTTATCGAAGAACATCATTACAAGAAGTGAAATACAACAAGTGTTTCATTACATCAATACATTCCACATCCAACCAAGAAGTTGTGTTCCACAGAGGATTATTGTATCATCACAAGGTAAATGTAACACGTAAGCCTAGTGAAGCGTGATTATTCATTTTTATTATTTTTATGACTTCAAGTGCAAAACTGTCTCCCGACAGTCTTGGATTGAAACTAAGAAAGAAAATTATTGGCGATTACGTAAGTGGAATGTCACAAAAAAGTATTTGTGATAAATATCGCGTGAAAAATTGGACCGTATCAAGACTATGTTCAAAATATCGTTCTACGGGGAAGTTGGCAGCAGATAACAAAGGTGGAAGACCGCGTTCCACTACTTCTAGAGAGGATTCTATGATCGTCAGATCCGTCAAGAAGGATCCCTGGATATCATCAGTCGAGATACAAAAGCAATTAGAGCTGCCCGTATCGGACCGATCAATCAGACGACGTGCTGTTGAAGCCGGATTGTTTTCTTGACGCCCTGCAAAGAAACCGCTGATTTCATTAAGAAACCAGAAGAAAATACTCCTGTTTGCTACATCTCATATTGACTGGAATGTGCAGAAATGGCGAACTGTCCTGTTCAGTGATGAATCGAAGTTCAACATCATTGGGAGCGATGGCATTTGCCGTACACGTCGACCGGCCGGTAAACGCCTCGATTTACGTTACTGCCATTAGTCCGTGAAGCATGGTGGAGTCAATGTAATGGTCTGGGGGTGTTTTTCTGCTAACGGTCTAGGTCCAATACATCGAAGCGATGGAATAATGGACCGTTTCATGTATAAAAATATCCTGAAATATATTAGGTTACCTCATGCTGAATGGAATATGCCAATAAAAGGGGTTTTTCAGCAAGACAACGATCCGAAACACACAGCAAAAGTAGTGAAGCAGTGGTTTTAAGACAACCACCTATCGGTGATGGGTTGGCCGCAAACCCATCACCGATAGGTGGTTGCACTTGTTTTGTTCAGAAGGAAGTCAACTTTTTTTAATACTTTTGATTAATTTATTAATTTTCGTGTACAAATAATTAACTTTGTGATGAATAAAACTTGAAGAACTTTGTCTCTAAACAATTACATAGTTATTTCTCTAAATTGAAAAAATGCAGCACTTTTATATAAAGAAACTAAAATAGCATTATTTGGTTGCATTATTAGCATTATTATATCGTTTTGTCCAATACTGTATATAATTTATAAGTTTCATGCCTAACGGCAATCATCAGCCATATATTACAAAATTAAAAATTTGGCGTTAAAATTAAAATTAGAATTACAGTGGCGTGAGTTCTAATGACTCCGTGGAAACAAAATTTTAAAAGTTCTGAAAGTTTTACGTGACGTAAACGTGACGTAAACCAACCAGGATCAATCTTCGGTATTAAAAGAGGAAATAAGGAATCTATTTTTGTGCCTGCACTTCGATATTATTTCCGTCCTAGTATTTAATAGGTTTTCCTCTTTATACATCAAAATTCGGAACTTCTCGTTCAAACAAAGGCTACAAACTCTTGCTGTTGAGTTGTATGGTTTGCATTTTTTAACAATCTTCCATCTGAAAAAAGATGTACAGTTTTTTTCTTTTAATTTCCATACTTCTTTTGATAGCTCTGTATAATTCTTGTACCTAACTGCATTAAAAGACTTTAAGTGGTTTGCGTACCGAATTTTAAAAGATGTTTCGCTAACTCCAAAAACCACTTTTTCTTTATATTCCGGATTGTTTGATTGGATGGTGGCCTGATAAACAATGCTGTTGGAAAGGCAAAGTTTGTTCTTTGGACATTTGGTTTTGTCAATGCAATTGCATTTCATTTCATTAGTTTTTGCCTCCTAATGTAAAATGCTTTTATTGTGAGAGTTAATAATGGATTTTATGTATATATATATATAGACACACATACATATAAATACGAATTCTCTTAATATTATTCAAATTTTTAACAAAAATGGATATAACATTTGTAGGTACCTTCATTCGCGTCGGTTTAATATCCGTTTTTTATTTTGACATCGCTTTCAAAATGTTTCCGGTTTTTTTATGTTTTTCAAATTACGCTATATGCATGAGGGAAAGAGTTTTAAAAAGCTAGCAAAAATTGTTAATGTTGGTTATATTATTTTGTTTTAAGTAAAGGTTAAACTTGATTACAGTGCTAATTTTTTGTTTAATTTCGAGATTTTCACTGATAACGAAACTTGCAAAAATAGGTAATTTTTATATGAAAAACTTATTGTACCAACACAAATGCTCCTAAATGAAATTATTATGCTCAAATAAATGATTTATAGATCTTTCATTTGATATAATACAATCAATATGTCAAAATCTTCTTCGTGTATAAAAATGTTGCATACAGTTGCTCTCGACAAAACGACTTATTTTCGATAGCGCGATTTTGTCTTACAATTCTCTGTCTCATTTTATTGCTAATTTATTTCTTATTTTTAGATGGATAAAAAGACTGCAGAAGATATTTGCCTTTTAATTAACTCATATAAATGGCAATCCAAGCCTGTGTTAAATGGTAACATTTACAACATTTTTTCCAAAAAATAAATTCAAATTATCAAAAACGTGTCTGAAATTAAAATAACTGAACATTGAACCTAAAGATGCATCTGATTTAAAGATATTCACTATTAATATAAGACACTTGCATAAAACGATAGCAATCTTAAAAAGAAACCATACCCAGTCATGGGCTGCTATTGTTAATATTTTGCAACAGCTATTTAAATTTGAAAGAAAAATAAATAAATCCAATGTAAATATTCACCTAATCACTAGTGATTTAAATACAGAGCCTGGTGTAACTTGTCAATTAAGGGAAATTCCAATAGACATACCAACAATTAAAGCTCAATGACTTGAACATAAATTTTTATCATATTCTAGCAAAATGTCTCCTACCTCTAGTAATATTACCTCTCCTACTTTAACTATTGCCTCAGGCGCAACACAGAGAATAAAATGTAATATATGCAAAATAAAAAAAAATGCACGATGTAATTCATAAGAAAATAACAGACAACTGCAACCGACAGTTCTTTTTGTTCAAATGAAAAAGAAAAAACAGAAATCAGCAGAACAATAAATGAGTTAAGAATTCTTAGAATAAGTAGAACAAAGTTGCAACAAAGAGTTAAAAAGATAGAAAGAAAACACCAAATTGCTATCAAAGAATTACAGGAACAGATAAAAAAAAAGAGCGTGAAAACAAACAACTTGTAAAACAAAATCATTATTTAACTAGTATTATTTTAGAAAAAAAAAGAGATAATAGGCTGAATATAGAAACCAAAAAACTAAAAACATATGACCTACCCATCAGAAAATGTGTTTATGCTGCAGTTGTTAATAATGTGCCAGTGGAAAGTATACCTTTTTTGTTGGAAAAAATCTCTGAAACATTACACAACACAGAACTAAAGGAAACACCCCACTCATCCACAGTAAATTGAAGGGCATTTGAGCTAGGTGTTTTAGCATTGGTTTAAGCTGGTGAGGCATTGTGAATGTGCAACATTGGTGTTCGACGCGACCACTATTTTAGACAAACATGTCAACGCGTTTCATATCAGTACCTATCCTTCACAGTGATCTTATTCATTATCAACCGCTCAACTTGCTGGGGGTACAGGATTTGACTGTGCTTTAGAGGCATTATCAGCTCTTAGAACAATAGATAATGAGATGAAGGTAAAACCAGCTAAAGTAACTGATGGGATTGCTGTAACAGTCCTAAAAAATATTTCGAAGCTAAGGTAATGGCTATTTTTTATATATATAACTTTAAAAAATATTCAGGAATAATTTTAAAAAAAATTTTTTTCTCCTTATTGTTTTACAAATTGTTTTGAAAAAATGAAATTGTAATTTTTTTCTCTCTGAAAATCAGGTATAGTTTCAAAGGAGATCTTGCTGCATTCAAAAGCTATCTTAAAAAAACAATGTTGCTCCAGGGCTATTCCTTCGATATGTTGGTAACATATTTCATGTGTTGTTCCATATGACAGGGATTGTTGTTACACATAAAAAACTTATAAAAAACTGTCTTGAAAGGTACATGTTTTTTTAGATGAATATAAAGTTAAATAGATTTCCATTACAACTTTGTATTATACTTGAATTTTTTTTTCCCGTTATTTCAGCAACACTAAAAATAAAATTTGCAAACTCTTACTTCAAGACATAAGTAACGATATGACACTTGTGCAAATGCAAGGATTGGGCCTGATAGGAAAAATAATAACTGGGTCATGGATGAGTCTGCTTTATAAAAATGCAACAGGAAAAAGTAATCTTGAGTTGGTAAGTTTTTAATGTTTTTTAATAAAGTAATAAAGGAATTTAAAACAATGTATAAAAATTTAATCTTTTTTTGTTAGGGGGACATTTTCCAGAAAGCAATAAAGAAATTATCGAGCTTCGAAAGTAATCCAGAATCAATTCTTTATAAAGATGTGGATGTATTTAGTCAAATATTGAATATTACAAAAGATAAGGTACACCAATCACTTTGTATCATTAAAAATAAAAAAATTTTGGTAAAGATTTTATCAGCTTTGATAAGCTCCACACAGACAGTTATCAAAAGACAAATGGCAAGGTATTTGACTGGTAATCTCTCAAATCCATCTAAAGAAATGATAAAAACCACACTATCAGCTCCACCACATACAATGGAGGCTGAAAGGATCTTGGGCATGCTTGATTTTTTTTTACGTCGCGCTCTTAATGCTACTTTTGGCTTCCTTGATTCAAAAATAAAAGCCAAAGTAAACAAAACATTAACATGGCTTGACGAGTAAACATTGCCAGAACAAGAAGACCTCATTCAGTTTGCAATTCAGAGAGGAGCTTTAACGTGTCGAGCTTCTAAAAATTTTAATAATCTTTTGTATGAAGAAATAGGAAAAAGATGTGCCAAAGCTAATTTAAAAAAAGAACTACTAGAAAGAAAGCAACTAGAAAAGGATGTTAAAAAAGCAATAGCTGGTCATGCAAAAATAACACATACTCTTTTTAATAATATTGACGAAAAGCAAAAACAATTTTTAAGAATAATTTTGAAGATTGGAATCTTGATAGGGCAGCATATAAGCCATAAATGGGAGCTTGATGATGGAAATGTACATTTATTTTTTGGTAGGATTATTAATCTTACCAAAAGTTAGTAACAAAGAAAAAATCATGTACATACACAATAGGATATTGGAAAGTCAATGAAGATGAAGCTGAATATATTGACATAAACCAGGAAGGAGTTGTAGCAGATTTAATACTTAAAGACCTGGAATTTATTTACAACTTTCATTATTATATCAGGCTTTATTGTCTAAGACATGTCTTTTTTGAAAATTTTGTATACAAATTTTTTATTTAATTTTAATTTTTTTTTAATTTTCTATAGTAACTAAGAGCTGACACATGTTTATTTTACATTTTAGATAATGTAAAATAAACGAAAAAACAGACACAAGACTTCAGGCTTTCTAAAAATTCTAGATATAATAATGTTCATTTATATATCAAATGAGTATGATTTGCAAAAACTTGTGATAATTAAAACTTGTGAACAAAAATACCTAAAAAGTTAGCAGCCCTGTCTCTGTTGGGTTAACTAGCTGTTAAGCCAACGAGTAATTAATTTTTTATCTTAAACTAAATTTAAATTCATGAACAGCTTTTAAATTTAATCTAAACATCTTTTAATGCTCGAAAGTTATGACCATGTGATATTTGCAACCCCTTCGTTTAGGGATGGGTGGAAACTTCACTTGGTCATAACTTTAGAAAAATAAAAGATTATTAGATGAATTTGAAGCCTGCTGATGAATTTAAATTAATTGTTGTATTTACTCAATCTCGTCACATATTTAATAATGGTTTTTTTTATGGTACATTGTGAATATCTTATGCACTATATTTTAAAGTCCACTTTTTGAAGTGCTAACTTTTTTGGGGTATTTTTGTTCCAAGGCTCCAATCAGAATTTTTTTTCAAAAATTTTTTTTACATTCTCATTTGATACATGAGAATGTAAAAATATTTGAACAAATTTAAATTTATGACAAATTATGACAAATCTTAAAAAAAATGACTTAAATAGAATTTTACTTGTTTTTAAAATTGGCCTAAGTGACCCCTTTTATATATATATATATATATATATATATATATATATATATATATATATATATATATATATATATATATATATATTTTAATCTAATTATTATAAAGTGGGATATAATAAACATTTTTCATTATACATGTCATGATACATTGTGAAAAACCTTATGCGCTATATTTTAAAGTCCGCTTTTTGAAGTCGTTATCCTGTGTATCTTTGTTAAGATGTCCACTATATTTTCTCCACCTTTAAAATAGCATATCTTTTTTTTCTAGTTGACCTAGAATAATTAATTTAGTATTAAAATTTGTCATTTAATATTCTCTTTATAATAGAATTAATTTGGTTTAATAAATAAAAGTTTGAATTTTTTATGAAGGTACCTAAACATATGCCAACTTAAACGGAATGCAAACTTAATTGGAAATAAACGGTCTTTAAAAACCAAAAAAATTCAATCTCTTTCTCTTAACCTCCCCACTGTATCGTTACCGTGGGTACCATCACAATCCCTGAAATTATGAAAAATATTTTGGGGATAGTTATGGGATCAAATATTTAAAGCTGGCTATAGTGTAGTCTTTAAATCAAATGTATGAATTTTGGATGACTGAGATTCGATTCATTGAAATCTCAGTCATCCCATATTCTATAGCGTACTTTGATTTTATAGTGACTGAGATTCGATTCATTGAAATCTCAGTCATCCAAATTCATCCAAAATCTCATTCATTCATCCAAACTACATTGTATTAAACTATCTAGCAGATAGTTTAATACAATGTTTTATATTTCAGCAGTAATGCATGCATGCATCAAATGAAAACACATTAGTTTATGTACCTAACTAAAAAGTTTTAACCTTCACAATATAAATATCACATGAAATATAAAACAAAAGAAAAACTTTTGAAACTCAAAAAGCTAAAATAAAATTTTTTCTTAAATAAGATTTTAATATCTTCTTTTTTAATTTTTTTTTTTTAATTTGGTGATGAACTTTAGTCATTTTTTGTTACCCCTAACCCCTCTTAATTTAAATTTAAATGTGTCTATTCTGGTTAATTAAAGAGTTATTACCAACAGAACTGAAAAAAAGTAGATAAAACATGGCATTGTTCTTTCAAATTTTGAAGAAATAAGGAAGGTTGTTAAATTGTGTTTCCAATGATCGTGAAATTTTTACTTAAAATTATCTAAATTAATATATAAACCAGCGCATATGTAGTATAAATTTTTTTGTTTGTTTTAAGAAGTCCTTCCAGGATTTGCTGTCACCTATATCAACTTAGAGCACCGCAATTGAGCATTTAATAAGAAGTACACGCCTCTTTTCCTTTTGTTTTTTTATTTTATTTGTTTATTTTGTGTTCCCCAAGAATTCCTTGCGGACTTATCACACAGCACCGCGAAAGAGCATCTGGATGGAAGTTCACGCCTCCTTCCTTTACCGATGTTATAAAACTTGCCCAGAGGTGGGGTTCAAACAAGGGATCTTTTTTTTCTGAGTCAAGTGCGCTACTACAACACCACAGCTTCCCAATAAATAAATAAAAACTCAGTAAGTCAGTGCTTATTAAATAAAAACTTAAAAAAAAAAGTTATTGTATATTATGTTATATAAAAGTTATTGCAATATTAAAAGTCTAAACTGTTATTAATTTTACTTCTCTGCTGTTGCAATTTTAATTGAATCGAGTTGAATCGATAATTGAATTGATAATCGAGATAATAATGACTTTGGGGTTTCACTGTTTAATATTTAATATTTCGTCATTATTTTGTCATTTTACACATTTTACAATGTTATCTATAAATTTAAACAAATATATATAATTACAAGCTGACTGGGGCAAGTAGAAGTCAAAATGACTTATCATCGAGCCCCTTTGTGAAATACAAAAAAAAAATACAATTAAATTTTACATTTTCCAATATTACATAAAAGAGTGAAATTATTAAGTTTAAAAAAAAAAAAAATTGGTTAGAAATTTTAGAAGGTTAAAGAAGAACTTAAAATTAAAAAAAGAACTTAAAGTTAAAAAAAGAAGAAATTTAAGATAAATTTAAAATATTAAATAACAAATAAAAAATTAAAAATCTGTACATATTCGTATACATATTAAAGACAATAAACAAAAAAAAAAAAAAAAAAATTTAATTCGCTTCATATGCATATACATATTCAATACAATATTAAAATTAAATAAAGTACATAAAAAATTAAAAATACAAAACTATTTCGATTTTTTTTTCAAAAAAATGAGAGAATGTACGTAATGTTTAAATTTAGTAAGTGTTTTTTTATAGTTCTTTTAAATGTAGCAATAGATTTTATTTTTTTCATATTTTCGTCAAGAACCGAATTCCACAAGCGTGGTCCCCGGCATATAGTCGAGAAGTCAGATTTTTTGAGTGATGTTAGTGGAATGTAGTAATGTAGTTTATTCTAGAAAACATGCTAGACGCTTGGTTGTCACAGTAGTTGCAATCAAAAACTATTTTTGTTGAATAAAATGAAAAAAGTTGATAAAGTTTTCTTTAGTTTTTTTAAAACTATGTGTTGTTAAATTTTTTTATTACTTTGTTATAAAACTATTTTACTTTTAAATCGCTGTTAATCTTTAACGTATAGGGATAAGACGCCTATGGTGACATGGCGCCTGTAACGGGATAGTGGTCATATTTCCATAAAAATTGGTTTTGGTGAAAAAGTGATTAGATCTACATGACTGTACTGACTTTACATAAAATTTAGAGAAAATACGTCACTTGTGAACAAATTTTTATAATCAACAAAAATCGATTTTGGAATGTGCTGTTGTAGTTTTGTTCCCTTTATATGTTTAAGATTGTGGTTTTAATGTTAACTGTGCAGGGAGGGAATTTTTATGCATATTATATTTATCTTTTGTGCAGTGGAATATTTACTTTAATTTTATCTTTTGAACAAGGCAAATACAGCTTGTTTTAATGAAATTGATGACTTCTGACGAGTTGGGTGTGTTGCAATATTGATGAGTTGATATAACCTTTTTTTTAGAAAAACTTATTTTCAATTAAAGTAAAAAGAAAGCGATGCTTCAAAAGTTTTTTTTTTTTGTCCAAAAAATACAAACAACGCATTATATCCAATGCGCATGCGCAAAACTTTAAAATGCTGCTGTGTAGAATGAAATTCTAAGTTAAGATAGTTGCGAGTAATTTCTGGCTTTTTTTAGGGTAGACTCTAAAGTTATATGAAATCATCAGGTTACCCTTGATCCTAACCAGCCCCCATCCTCCCCTATGCCATCATAGGAGCAGTGGTTGCCTATGAATGCATACTTTTTCTGTTTTGTTTTTTTAATAAGAATAACTTATAAAAAAAAAAACTGATAAAAACTTCCGAGAATTATTATTGTTCTAGATGTAACAAGGTATTCATCCATATCAAAACTTTCATTATTGGTCTTCGGGATACTGAATAATGAAGCTTCAAAGTTAAGTACGCCATCATAGGCGCCTTTCCTCTAGCGTTATATTTCAACATGTACAATTAGTCGTGTTTTTGTATTTTTATTAAAAAAAATATTACTTTTATTACTGTATACATACTGACAATTTTATGTAAATTTAATGTAAACGAGACTTGGTTAAAAAGACACCTTATATATTCTTTCGTTTTAGTTCTTTTAGATATATTCCTTTATAAATGTTCCAGTTCCTTTATATAATCGCTGGGGCAATTTAACAGTGGCGCTCGACCCACCCCCCTCCTCAAAGAAAAATAATTTTCAACCTTTAGTTGTTTTTTTGTTGAATATGGTCGGCTAGTCAATAGATTAAAGTTTTGGGGACCTGTTTTTTTTGGTAAGTTAGACAGTACTTTTGAGGAATTTCTCCCCCTCCGCCTTCTTCCCATCATTTATAACAACCATAATATCACTCATTTTTCGTGATATTATTGTTGTTATTTTAGCTTTGCCACTTTAATTTATAAAATTTTTATCTGAGCATTCTCTGACTAAAAAACGTTTTCCTGAGCTTTTTAAATTCACAATGTTTTCCATGACCTTTATATTTTTTTTAAGTTTATCAACGAGATCACCATTTTCCTTGTTTAAACACACTTTTTATATTTGACAAAATAAATCTTTTACACCTACATCTCGCAAACTTATTAATATATGCAAAATATTTGTACAAAATTAAAAAAAACTTCAAATGAATTTTATAAAAGTGTAAAAAAATTGCTGAGTTTTTCTTGATTTTTCTGGGATTCATGTTATTTCAAGTGTCGACCTTTCGAAAACCTTCGATATGGTTGATCATCACATCCAACTTGAAAAAAGGAAATACTAGGGAGTAAACGAAAACAATTAGTTGTTGGTAATGACAACTATCTCAGTAATTGTTTAAATATAACCTGTGGAGTTCCACAAGGTTCAATCCTCGGATCCCTCCTTTTTTTAATCTATATAAACGATTTAAGTAAAACTGATAATCTGATAAGCATCATGTTTGCTGATGATACTAATATATTTATCTCTAAGAGTGATATTAGCGAACTTTTTCCCACCGTAAATAAAGACGTTAAACTTTTATTCCACTAGTTCAAATCCAATAAATTAACATTAAATACTGACAAAACTAAATGACAAAACTCTTTCATTCGCAAAAAAACTTTTGCCCTCAAACTTGCCTCAAATCTTGATTATTGTATAATCAGTTAATCTTCATTATCCTTATTGCTTGTATACGCTTGGTAAAAAAGTTGAATCAATAACATTTTATCTGTGTGTTTTATCTCTACTCTGTCATATATTTCTAAACTATTTTCTATCCTTTAAACTATTTCAAACAAGTCAAACAAATGCTAACCAAATAAAAAAAAAATTTTTAACGAACCTATTTGTCGAACAAATTTCAATCGATTTTGTCTTGTCTATCGTGCACCGTACATATATAATAAACTTGTTTTGTCAAATTTTGATTTTGATCGACCAAAATCTTTTCAAAAATAAAATGACAAATTTAATTCTTTCCATCAATATGATTTTACAGTATTGTTAATTATTTTATCTATTATTTAACTTTATTTTGCAATTTTTATTATTTTTTTCTAAAGTTTTGTAGTTATGTTGTTTAGAACCATTTATATTGTTTTTATATTTATATGTCGTTTATATTGTTTACAGTTTTGCTTATGTAGGAAGTTTTTTTATATTTTTTTTTTTTTTTGTTTTTTTTTTGTTTTGTTTTTTTGAGGTTCCTATGATAAGATTTTAGTGATCTTCTTTCGAAAACCTATTTTACACTGTTTTCACGCTTTGTATATATATATATATATATATATATATATATATATATATATATATATATATATATATATATATATATATATATATATATTTGCAAAGGACTTTTAACAGTTTATTTTATTGTATCACGACTAACATTGTAAACTGAAAAAAAAAAATGTTTGTAATTTATAACTTTTGAATTCATAAATTAAAAAAAATATTTCTAATTTATAACTTGTAACTTACTAAATACTCTATTGCGATATTTTAAATAGAAAATAGAAAAAAAGCGCAAGGGAGAACGTGATAAAAAAAAAGCGCTGAGGAAAACGAGCTATACCTCGCTTACCCTGGCCTACAAGCCAGGCAAACTTAACAAAATTATAAAAAGGAAGTCTATAAATTACGTCACGCTTTAGAGGAAGGTCAAAATTTGTTACAATTTGTGATAAAGGGGAGGGGATTTGATAAATATAACATAAAAAATATTTTAGCAAGTCAACTTTATTACTACTTGTTTAGTCATTCAAATAGGAAAGTGTTTTAGTTTGTCGTATTTTATCAGATTTTTATCAGAAACGCAATCATTTACATTTAAATATTTTATAATATTTTTGGCGCAAAAAAAGCATAGAAAATCATAGTTTTTGAAGACCTTAAAGCGCAGCGATTCGAAATATTTTATTTCATTAAATTGAGAACGTAAATTTTTATTTTATGTATAAATTTAATAATATATTATATATAAATTTAATAAATCAGAGGCGGATCTAGGGTACGTCTAGTACGTCTGTAGAAGTACCCAAGAATAAAATTGAATCTAAAAATATATAAAATTAATATAATATTTTAATATTGCATATAATAATAATTTTTCCTTAACCCCAAAGTGATTTAAGTTTTATTATCGGATTTAAGTTGTAAAAACACTTAAAATAAAAAAAATTGCTTCTTATTTAGAACGGTTTTTAAAGTTTGTATAAAAAACATATTTCTTAACTAGATATTAAAATAATATTATATAAATAATATGTAATTAGAAATAGACCAGTTGCATAAAGTAACTATTGGAGTTCATTGTATTTTTAAGTTGGTTTCAGATATATCGCTGTTTGTGACACCAATAACACCAATTTGCTGTTATCATTCTTTATATTAAAATGCTGATATAGTTACTACATTGGCAAATGCTTTTGTTTTTTGAATTGATTTTTTTAGATTTCATGTATTTATTAGCCAGATTTAATAAAATAAAGTTTTAAAGTTTTCTTTTTTTTAACAAAACGGGGCATTAAGATTGTGTATTTAAATATCTCTTTACATAGTTTAAAAATTGTATATTTTATTATTTTATTATAATTTGTGTTATTTTATAATATAATTGTTTCTTAAGAATTTACTTATATGGATAAAGTACATCACAGTAATTTTTCCTATAAACTAAATGAAAACAACCAGTTAAGTTACACAACTATAAAATTTACATAATATGCTCAAAAACATTTACATGCAAAAGTAAATTATACCAATGTTTCTATTTATATTTTATATGTTCTTAACACTCCATAAATTTTAAATAAAATATGAATGAATAATAGGGAGCAGGCGCGGGTGTAGCTTTTTAAAGAAGTTAGTCAAGAAATGTTAGCGCTTTTAGATATAGAGTGGGGCGGGGGAAGGGGGGAAAAGGAGCCCCCTTCAAGCGAGGGGGTAACTTAAATTTGCCCCCTCGTTTTTCGAGGGGACAAGTTTAAAGGGTTCAAAAAATTTTAAAAGAAACCGCTTGTTTACAAACTTTTTAACGGACGCTAAAACGGACACGGGCCATTGGACCTGCTCAATCTGCCAAGCTTTAGTCTCTCTCCCGTCGTCGTAATATTGTCGCAAAAAAATCTCTTTTTCTTTTCTACAAATACTTTCATGATCAATGCTCAAAGGAGCTACTTTCTCTAGTTTCATTAACTAAAACTCATTCTCGCTATTTAGCAAAGTCTAAAGCACTAATTATTTCAGACACCCTTTTTATGAATTCAAAAAAGGAGCATAGGGTTACACTAATTTAGATCGCTTGGAGGAAAAAAATACAACATACTAGATAAAAACACTAACATAATATTTCAAATTTAATACACAGTATAATTAATTTATGACAAAACACAACAAACAATGTTTATACTTTTAGCTACTTTCTTAGCTCAGTTTTTAATTGATCGTTAATACCTATAACGTTAATACCGGTACCTTGAAACAAATTTCTAATATTACTTTAATTAGTCTCACAAGTTTAACCTGTTATATTTTGGTAACTCATAGATTTTATTTAGTCGAAAAAATTTTTTTCAACAAATCAAACCAATCGCCCTAAAAAAAAGCGTTTTAAAAAATTTGTTACGAAGCAAAAACTAAAAGTTTGTCATGGTGCCCCACTCTCCCCTACATTGTTTCCGAAATAACGCTAAAAATAATTAAAATCTAAATAGACACACAACATTATTACCATTTATATAACAAAAGTTATTATTATTAACATGAAAGATACAACATAGTAATAACATAATAATATACAATATAGTAGTAACACAATATAGTTATAACATGAATATTAATCGTAAACTTCGGTCAACAATGTAAACAAACTTGAGATGCGGCCGGTGAGCAGTTATCACTTACCTTATTTGTATTGAAGTCATTTTTTTCACTAAACTGACGGCTAATGATCAATAAAGTAAACTTTAAGTCATGAAAGTTTACAAAATTAAAACCATATTTTAACAGTTAAGCAAGGTAAACTAAAATAATGGCGCTGAGTAGAACGTTTTAAAAGGTAGAACTAAAAAATAGAAAAAAGATATATTTAATAAAATAAATATTTAAATTTGTATAAAACATAACGTTCTTAGTTAAAATATAAAAAATACAGTACATCAAAAAGTAAAATCATATATATTTTTTAAATAAAAAAACTGATAAAGTCCTATTTACTGATTAAAGGTGATAAGTTTACTAAAGAGAAAGAAAAAAAAAGGTATATTTAGAATCAAAATTTTGAAATATTATTTTATATTAAAAGATCTAATTAAAATAATTTTACTTTCATAGTTTTAATTTGTTTTATTTCATGTGTTTTATAAAATATATATAAGTAAAAATTTATTTTAAACTAAGGAAATATTTAAAAAAAGTAATACAAACTTTTCACTTTTTTTTTAAATCAAATTAATTTTATTAAAATGATATGTAGGAAGAACAATTTGTAATATTTATACTTATTCTTAGTCTTATATTTATTACATAATCAACCCTGTTCATTGCTTGTTTAAAATTGAGGAAGGACTAACCTCTGGAATTTTAACAACACACTTTGTTCAGAAAAAAGGTAACTGTATTGTATTTCAAAAAAAAAAAAAAATTTTGTTACTAATATGGCCCAGACACTATGTATTACATAAACTAATTATATATGGAGTTAAAATTTTAAAACAACTCAAAAAGCATCAAACATAAAATATTAAAAGTTAACTTACAAATTAACAAATAAAAAAAACTTGTTAAAGAAAATGAATAATAAAAAAAAAAAAATAAGGTTAACAATTTTTATCTGTAAAATTTATTCTACGATTTTTAAGTGCAAATAAGTCTATAACTTTTTCAATATTAGGTTCTATCTCTTGGTGAATATGCAATAAAGCAAGACTGTTCATTCTCTCAGATGACATAGTACTTCGTGTGTAGTTTTTTAATCGTCTAATAGCTGAAAACGATCTTTCACACGCAGAAGAGCTTACAGGCAATGTTCCTAGAATGCGAAGACAAACTCTTAAATTTGCATATTGATTGTTAGGAAGACTTTTTAAAGTACTTGAAAAATTATCTGGTAAGCAAATTTTTACTTGAACCCAAAAGCTTTCCCACAAATCAAGTTCTGCGCTTAAAGAAATTGCACATGGCAAATCTGTTGAAAAAAAATTTACAAAAGATTGAAACTTAATTTTCCAGTCAATCTTCTTAGAAACATAAGACATCATTTTATCTGGAATAATAACCAAACCATCATAAGCAACCAAAGCATCATCACTAAATCTGTTATTAACTTCAGTGCGGCCGTGGCGCAGTGGTTAGAACGCTTGCTTTATAAGCAGGAGATCCAGGTTCGAAACGAGCTCTGGTCATATTTTCGCGTCACGGTAGGGAAGGAGGCGTGAACTTCCTGGTTAAATGCACTTCCGCGGTGCTTTGTGACAAGTCCGTTAGGACTTCTTGGGGCACCAAAAAAAAATAAAAAATTAAAAAAAATAAAAAATAAAAAAAAAAACTTCAAATAGGAGGTGATCGATAAGTGGTATGGTTAACGATTTCTTGAAATAATCTGAAGTTGAACAAGAAGGAACATTATTTCTATATATTTGACACCTTGATACTCTTGGTTTAACTTCTGCAACATCAACTTTAAAAGCAAGACAAAGAATTGTATCATACCACTTTATGTGATAATCATCTATTAGATTTCTAAGTGTTAGCATACAACTTTTTAAAGCTGAAAAAAACTTAAACCATCACAAATGTCAAAAGTTTTACCTTGCAACATTTGTGTTACAGGAATAGTGTAGTCAAGAACTGTTCGAGTAATCACTAAAAATGCAATAAAATCAAAAGTTGTAATGAGTTTTAAAAAACAAGAAGCTTGTGAGGAAGTTTCTTTATTGCACTTTTTTTCTAAGTTCATACTCATTCCTTCAAGACAAAAAACAATAGGTACAAACAAACTTTCAAAATCATCCAACCCAGTTATGTGTTCAACCCATCTTTTGCGACAAACATCAATTAATTTTTTCTTTGTAGCAGAAGGACAATGTTTGGTGAGTCAAGACAAAATTTAATAGCTGCTTCTAATAAATTTTGTCATGACTCAGAAAAATTAAAAAAATAAGACAATTGTTTTACTTGCTCCATCATATTTCTGACTTCTTGCAGTTTGCACGAATTTGCTACACTAAGATTAAGTCGATGACTAAAACAGTGAGTATAAACTGCTTTGTCATTGTAATCTTTAATTCTCTTTGCAAGACCTTTAATATGACCAGCAACAGATCCTGCACCATCATACCCCTGACCTCGACAATTGGAAATGTCAAGAGAATAATCTTTAAGACATGATAAAACAATTTTGCAAAGAGCTTCTCCTGATAAACCATATTCGCAATGCAAAAAACCCATAAATTCTTCTCTTACATCAAAAGAACTATCTATAAATCTTATAATTAAAGACATATGTTCCTGATTGGAGCAATCAGATGCTTCATCAGCAATTATCGAAAAAAATTGATCTTCCTTTATATCGGAAATTAAAATATTCTGGAAATATTTTCCACAACAATTTATTAATTCATTTTGTGACGAATTAGAAATATATGATGCCTTCTTTGCACAGCTGTTAAGATGATGCTCAAGAACTTTATCCCCACCTCTGATCCTGTAGTTTAAAAGTTCAACAAAATTTCCTACTCCATTTACTAAAGAATATTTTCCAACAGTAGGATGATGTTGGGAATCGTCACGATGACCTCTAAAAGCTATATTGAGACGGCCTAAGAAAATGATTGAGTCAACATTTGAATGCAATTTGTCCCGATTTAAAGCAACCTCCTTTTCATAATCTTTATTAAGTAAAATATCAATATTTTGAATACTTCCATTCATATTATTTAAAACTGCTGAAAATATGGTCCAGGTGTTATAATGAAGACTTTGTACAGCTTCGTGATGTTCATTAATCTTTCTTTTTTTCCCATGATAATGTCTTTTAAAAACACGCACAGCATCTGGCCAGTGCTTTACAGGCTGAGAAAATAAGTTTTTACATCTACTAGATTTCAAAAAGTACTTAAACCCAAACAAAACACAACTCAAACAATATGCTCCATCTTCAGATGGTGAATAACTAAGCCATGAAAAATGCTTTAACCAGATAAATTGGAAAGATCGTACATTTGTTTTTTGAAAGCAATAACGCTCATTAGGCACAAAAACATTTCTAATCAAGTTTTTTAATTGCAAATCATTTAAAGTAGATGCCTTTGAACGAAAGCATGCAATATCATATTCACTAGGAAATGACAACTTATTTGTATTAGACTCTAGTTTTAAAATTTTGGCAGATAAAAACTTTTTTTTTTTAATTTTACAATCATTTTCATTTAAAGGTAGCAAAGTATTGGAAGAACACGATTTTGAATCTATAAAGGAATCTATAATGTTGTTATTAAGTTCAAATAAAAAAGATTTATTAGCAATGGTAGAAATAGGTGGTTCTTGATTGGTGTTGTATTTATCTGTAAACATAGTAATTGGTAATTGTTTAGCACATTTACTAAATTTTTACATAAAAATTTACGCTTCAAGCACTTCTCATCTGGAATGAAAACTAGAAGTACATAATGATTGTGTTTATATGGAAGTGGAGGATTTGATCCTTCAAAACAAAACAATAAATTCAGAACATCTGATGATGGAGATAAAATACGAGGTTCAATTTTAAGATTAAACATAAGTTTATATTTTAGGAAAGAACCAATTGTTCTGTAGTAACACTGAACTTGTTTAAAACACACAGTTGAAAGAGCAAGAACGCAAAGAAAACCAGACCATACAAATTCTTGACATATATGTAATGCTTCTTCCTTAACAAGATCATCTTTTAGTTTTCCTGAGTCTACAGAATGTGTGGACACAGACACTGCTAACAAATTATCTATTGATGAAAACTCATTTGGATACTTTAAGCACAAGCTGACAAACGATGGATGATTACTATAAAATGAGGGATTTAAATATAAATCAATTGCTGTCAGAATTCTTAAATCCATTACCAAACTATTATCACCACTCAGGCAAATAGAAAACGAACTAAATATAGACAATTACCAGTAGATTCAGATCTGTAAAAAAAAATGAATTAAGCTTTTTAATACACAGTAAAAAAGTTCCAACGCCAAGCACCAAACTTAATGTAAAATAAAACTTTATTCAAGAACTTATATGTTTGATAAAAAAAAAAGCAAATTAATTAGATCAAAGCAAAAGATAAATTAAAAAAATGGTTTGCTTATGCTAACTTTCTTAAAGCAATTTTAAGTCAAATTTATTATTATTATTATTATTATTATTATTATTATTAATATTATTAATATTATTGTTGTAATTAATAATGATAATAATATTATTATTATTATTATTGTTATTATTATTGTTATTATTATTATTATTATTATTATTATTATTATTATTATTATTATTATTATTATTATTAATAGAATTCTTATCTTTATCATTTGTATTATTATTATTTTGATTATTATTACCAATAACTGGAGTTTTTATTATTATTGCCTATTATTATTACCGATACTTATATTACTACATTATTTACAATGTCGTTACTGTATATTATTATAATCTACTTCTCTTTTTTTGCTATATTTTATTTAGGTATATAAAAGTCTTTATTCTAGATAGATGTATAAACAAATTTGAACTATGTCCTAAATTAACAAACTTCTCACTTAATTATTATTCCAAAAGTTTTTCGTTTAAGTATTGTACTGTTATAGCTTTTTTTTTTTTTCTTTTTTTTTTTTTTTTTTTGTGTGTGTGTTTTTTGTGTTTTTTTTTTTTTTGTGTTATTTTGTCTTTTTTGTTTTTTAGTTTGGTGTTTTAGTTTCTTATTATGGTTTTTACTTAAAATTAGTACTTGTACTATATGTAAATATTCCATGAAATGTAAAATCTATTTCAGAATACATTTAATTTGAATTATATATATATATATATATATATATATATATATATATATATATATATATATATATATATATATATATATATATATATATATATATATATATATATATATATATATATATATATATATATATATATATATATATATATATATATATATATATATATATATTAGGCCGGATCATAAAAATTAATTTTTTTTAGAATTTGTGAAAAGTGGCGTGATATAGTGTTGTTTAATAATTACAAAAAAAATATTTCTAAAGAATTGATTATACTTTGCATTTTTAAGTTTTAAGGTTTTATATGCTAAGTATATTTACTTTAGTACATGCATTAACTGAAACATGCATTTAACCCTAATACTAGATATAATCCCAAGGTTATGAAATTGAACCAAATCTATACCTACCTAACTAAATTAACCCTAATGATATGATTAACTCCAACGCTATTATAACTTTATATTATTATATTATTATTATTATTATTATTATTATTATTATATTATTCTATTTTTATATGATTGTTTATTAATTTCTGCTTTTATCAACTGATTGCAGAATTTATTCGTCTCATCTTGTATTTTTAGAAATTAACTGAAATTCTGATATGTTATAAAATTGTAAAACAATAATGATTTCAAGATCTAAAGCTTCAAAGAATCGTCATATACTTTTTGAAGAAGGTCGCGAGTTACCCAATTTTTGCTTGCCAACCCACAAGCAAGTAGGCAAAGCATACTTGTCTGAGAAGAACTATGAAACTGAACCACTACGATCTGTTTGTAAGAGACCAGCAGAGAAACTTTCTCAGATATGGATTAAAGCATCAGTTCCTACTATAAGTCTTCGAGGCATAGAACTACAGCTGGAGAAGTACATAGGCAATGTTCAGAAAGTGATTCGATCAAAGTCTGCAACAGTCAAACAAGATGAAATAGAAAAAGGTCTTGACACATTGTTTGATATGTGTTGGCAGAATAGCTGGAATCGACAAGAAGGAATCCGCACGTGCAGAGAGGCGTTTAAAACGAAAATCTGTTTCATTATCACAGGAAGAGACTGCAGTTAAGTGTGCCAGAGTCGTTGAAGCATCTGATAATGAATCAGATAATGATACAGACAACAATTCTGACACCGAAACTTATTCCCCTTTCGTATCAGATGTCGATACCGAAGTCACATCTACTCGTCTGAAAAACCGTTGTTTAAAAAATATTGCTCTACAAGCAGATGGTTTTGGCATATCAGATAGAGCAGTTTGTATTGGTTCTGATTCAACTAACGTTAATACTGGTTTAACTAATGGAGTTATACGCAGAATGGAAATTGAACTTGGTCGACCACTGCACTGGTCCACTTGTCTTTTACATCTGAACGAGCTTCCTTTGAGACAACTTTTTCACTCCTTAGATGGTGCAACAACTGGACCCCATTCATTTAATGGACCAATTGGCAAGTCTATTTCAATGTCTGTTCAGAAACCCATAGTCAGCTTTGCCATATTTGTTGGTGAACCTATTATATGCAATAAGCAGTTGTTAAGCAGTGATCAACTGTACTTTTTCGAAATTGTTAATGTGGTGAAGACAGGTGTTGTACCAGATAGATTTAGTTCTAGAACACCTGGGCGACTAAACCATGCAAGGTGGTTGACACTAGCAAACCGTGTTCTACGCCTCTATATATCTACTGAAAATCCATCAAATGAACTAATACTTTTGGCTAAATTTATTGTGAATTCATATGCGGTTGTTTGGTTTGACATTACGAAACATTCAAACTGCTGGAATGCTGCTCCACACTATTATAAAATGATAGAAACATCACGATTTCTTCCTGTGCGTTATCGAATAATTGTTCAGCAAGTTTTGAAGCGCAATAGCTACCCGGCTCATATCGAGAGCATTATTCTGGCTATGCTCAAAGACAACCGTCAAGTAGGGTTTCTGTCAGCTGTTTAACAATAACAGTAAAACAGCTGTTTTTTTGACAAAAACTAAGAACAGCAAACAGCTGTTTTTTGTAACTGTTTTTTACTGTGTTTTTTTTTAAATTTTGATATGTTACCGCGATTACATTTTACTTTTCTAAAGTTAAAGTGATTTGAAAAAAAAAATTTCCATACAAGTAACTACTTTTTTTAAAAAAAATCGCGGGGCTTTTCCCTTCGCTTTGAAGAAAGTGATTTTGTCACAATTTAAGTTAAAATAATAACTTATTATAACAAATAATTATTTAACAAAAAGTAAGCTATATTACGAATTAAGTTTAAATATCTTGCACTATTTAATACTTATTTAGATTTCAGCTATGTCTTCTGTTTGGGATTTTGCAATTAAATGCAAGAATGCAAAAACAAAAGATCTCGAAGGTCAATGCAAACGTTGCAACAAAGTTATTAAGTGTTCTGGTAATTCAACGACCACATTAAAGAGGCACTTGATTTCACATGGTATTACGTTTGATAAACCACCTGATACAGCTGAATCCAGTCGACAAGCTGTAACTGAAAAGAGAACAATGATGATCCCTGATATTTTTTCTAAAAAAATGACACTTAAGGAGATAGTAAGCGACTTGGCCACTGACAATATTTCAATACATACCATCACAAACAGCAAATATATCCGTTTATCCATATCACGAGACGATTTTAAGTTGCCAAGAAACGAGAGCGACGTCATGAAATTAATTCACGATGATTATGATGATAAGAAACAAAAAATGATCGGCAATATCAAAGAATTGCTGCAGAAGAATGCAAAGTTTAGCTTCTCGGTTGACGAGTGGACAAGCATACGAGGACGGCGATACTTCGGAGTGAATCTTCACAATAATGTTAATAAGCTGACTTTTAAGACAGGACTTGTTCGCATATTAGGCTCATGCTCAGCTATGGATATGATAGAAATTATGAAAAAGCATTTTTTAAGTTTTGGTTTATCAATGAAAACCGATATTGTTGCTGCTACTTTAAATGGTGCCTCTGTAAACAAAAAATTTATTCGTCATGCTGAGATAGAGGGGCAATTTTGTCTAAATCACGGAATTCATCTTGCCGTTTGCGATACACTCTGTAAGAAAAATAATCTAGTCGATGATTTGGAATACATTGATAGCGATGATGTATCAGAAACAGATGAATTTGACGAGAATGGTGACCTTCAATTCCTCGAGAAAAATTTTTATGATGTCGAAACTGATTACAAGGACCTTCTTAAGAAATCACGAGAACTTGTTAAATTTATAAAAAAATCATCTGTCAAAAACCATGCGTTTCAAATTCACGTCAAAAATGAGTTAGGGCATGAGAAAGAACTTCATCTCGACGTTAAAACTAGATGGAACTCAATTCCAACAATGCTTGAGTCACTTATACAAACAGAAAATTCTATTCGAGCAACATTATTTGACTTTAACTCACTTCATCTAATCGATTCCTTGGATTTTGGTGCGCTTAAAAATTTGCTCAGAGCTTTAGATCCTGTAAAACTTGCAGTGGAGAATTTATGTCGAGAAGACACAACATTAGAGACTGCTGATACAATCATCGAATTTATGTTAAAAAAGCTTTCAATGATGAACAACGAAATAAGTAAAACATTTTACGAGAACTTAAAACGCCGAATTGATGAGCGCTGGACAAGCGATATAATGAATCTCTTGCGAAGCTTCAACGATCCTTCCACGACACCGTCAAAAAACACTTTGATTTTTGCTGGAAAACTTGCATCTCGCCTCTTTGGAATCAATAACGAGGAAAATGATGATGAAATGACAGTCACAGAGTCTAACGATGCCGAGCAAGAAAGTTTATCGCTTCAAGATGAACTTAACATGCTTCTTCAAAAAGAAAAGTCATCAAAAATATTGGGGCAAGATAAATTTAAATGGGTAAAAAGTGAATTTGTCCTTTTCAAAAATACAGGCAAACGAACAGAGCATCTACAAATGCTTTACAATGCATTACTTTCAATTAAACCAACATCGACTGACGTTGAGCGTGTTTTTTCAGTATGCGCAAATTACTGTACAAAAATTCGATCACAATTATCGGACAAATCACTAAATGCACTTGTGTTCCTTAAATATTTTTATAACAAATCATGTAAGAAAAGTTATACAATATAGTATTTAAATTAAAAGTACATAAATTTACTATTTTCTTTGTATTTTTAAAAAAAAAACAGTAAAACAGCTGTTAACAGCTGCTTTTTGAAAAATTAGGAACAGCAAACAGCTGTTTTTTGAAAACCACTGTTTTTCAGAAACCCTACCGTCAAGTGATCCGTAAGCTTGCGTTGAAAAGAATTCTTCGTGCTCGTGAAGATGACATATCAAATCGAAAATTTCAACTCCCTGAGATACGATTTCAAGCGACTAGCTATGAAGAACTGATTGACTGGCAAACACAGCCCCGCTTGGAACCTGTTCTGACAAAACATATTCCAACTGTACAAATATTGGCATGGCTTTCGTCAGTTGAAGACATAGTTATTGACATTGAGCCATTTCCATGTCACAATCAAAGTGTTGAACGTGTGATTAAAATTGTGACTGAATCAGCATCCAAAGTTTATGGTCATGAAAATCGTGATGGCTATATTCGCGTTCAACTGGAGCGCCGCAAGTTGATTCCTCACTTTGACACAAAATCTGAATTTAAGAACATTTAAGTATAGTTTCTAATCAACGTTTGCTAATGATATATTGTTTTGACTGTTCAAATAATTTGAATTTTATTATAAATTCAATCAATAAATTATGTAACAAATGAGCGTTTTTAAGTTAATTTATTTGAAAACTTCAAAGGTAAAAATACAAAGTATAGCAAAGTAGTAACGAAAAACGGTTTGCAGCATTGCATTCAGCGTATTTGAATTACTGGAAATTCCCGAAGAAATTTTCCAAATTTTTTTAAGTTATGATCCGGCCTAATATATATATATATATATATATATATATATATATATATATATATTAGGGTGGAGCGATTTTCATAGCAAAAAAAAAAGAGTTTACAAACCAATATTACTGAGACACGAATCAATGTCTATTAATTATAAGATAAAAGTAAAAAAATTTTTTTTGATTTTGATGAGATCTTGAGGGTCCTCTTTGGAATTTAAATTCTTGACAGGTCCTAATATTTTTGAATTTTTTTTTCTAAACCATATCAAACTTGGACTCAAAAAAAGCAGAAAAAAATGCTTGTTTCATAAATAATAATTATATTAAAAAAATTTTTTAGTGTAAAAAATACTTGCAATAATGTACCTTAAACCCTCCTCCCTTTTTTGTTGAGGACGGGGGTTTTTAATGAAAAAAGCAACTCTACTTTTTTAATTTTAATTTTCTAATAAAAACAAACATTATTTTTCAAAATCAGCATATTATTTTGCTTTTTTTAAGTATCAAGTTGATATAGTTTAGAAAAAAAAATTTAAACGATATTAGGACCCATTAAAAATTTAGAATCCAAAGAGGAACCTAAAGAACTCATCTAAACTAAAAAAAAAAGAGTAAGGTTCTTTTTTCACCAAAAGATATTGATTTGCTGCTCAGGCAAATCAAATTTCAAAAATTTTCAAAACCGCTCCACCCTAATATATATATATATATATATATATATATATATATATATATATATATATATATATATATATATATATATATATATATATATATATATATATATATATATATATATATATATATATATATATATATTAGATTTTATGAACTTTGGCGACGGAGCATATCCTATAAAAAGATCTTAGGGAGAAAATGGAAAATTGTATCAAAAAATTATATTTTTCTTTGAACTGCAAAGTAGTTAACGGTTCTTCAAAAAAAGTTTTGTCAACTTGTATTCAATGGACTAGATGTGTTCAAGAGACTCAAGTTTTTACCAACTCAGCTCATCAACACATGTTATAGGGACAACGCCATATATTATCAGCACTGATGTGACAGTGGAATGTTGTTTTGGAATTTTTTTTCAAAATATTTTACAATAAAACTAAAAATATTTTATAGACATTATTGCATCTAGCTTTGCATCACAACATTGCCATTCTACAAAATGATCTTTGAGTATACGATGAAATGTAAAACTATAATGAGAAAAATGGCTTCAAAGCATCTGCGAGTGGTTTTGTAGTATAAATTAAAATAGTGACTCAATTCTTTTTATAAACATGAATAATCAAAAATATTAACAAAGAAATTAATTACTTTAAAATAACAAAAATTAAAAAAGAGTTTTTATATATATTTGAACAAATATAAATAGTTCCATAAAGTTTTTCCTGCAATAACTAGTTTTTCAGACTGATTTGAAAAACACAACACCAATGAGACATTTATTTATAAACCTCGCCATTCTTCCATTTTTTATACAAAGCTGAGTCTCATCCATATTTTGTGTGTAAGTTAGTTCATTATTATTCTTTCCAAATTCCCCAATAAGACCAATAATAAAATCAATGTCATTTTCATCTTCGGGAAAACAACTTGGTTTTGGAGCAAAACGACCACATCTTTAAAAAAATAATTGAAAATGTTATTCAAACTTGATACTTTTGATAAAAGCACTATGAAGCATAATTTTAAACAATGAAAGGGCAAAATATAAACAACGTATAATATATAGTTTCCTTTGCGTAGAACTCACATATAAATGCAAACATACATGCATTCATTTATATATACATACATTCATACATACATACACACATTCATACATACATACATTCATTCATATATACATACATTCATAAATACATACATACAAACGTTCAAACATGCATACTAAGCCACTGTCATGTATGAAATATCATTTGGCTCAGTGTGCAGTTTATATATTGTATATATATATATTAATTAAATGCCGCAACAAAAAAATTTTTTTATGTCGTCAAACTTTTTGGGAAATACAAAAAAAAAAAATTTAAATTTTTTACAGTGGTTACTTATGGTCCGGAAATAACACTTCTGATCGTTTAAAATTAATGATATTTCAAAATTTAAAGTAAACAACAGCGTTTTATGGTTGATGAAAAAAAATATCTTTTAAACTATTACGTAAGTTAATTGTTATTAAATAGATACAAAAAATGTAAACACTTAAAAAAAATTATTTTGCTTATTATGTATGTTATATTATGTTCGCTATATTTTTTATCTATGGTGCAGCTGTTATTTATAAAATAACAATAATAGTTGTATCATGCTTTTAATTGGATAATTAAAGTTATAATTTGCTTATATATAATATTAATTTAATTTGGACTGGTAACTAATTAATAACTACCTCAATAACTAAATAATAGATTATGAATTTTTTTTATATAATGTTTCTATGTGGAATTATAATATTATTATTTATTTATAACATGTTTAAATTTCCAAAATATTGAAACTTTATTTTTTAATTAAGTAGTAAACTCATATTGTGATATCAACATGAACTGAAAAAAGCTTATAAGTTCTACAAAGGTTGAAACAATAGTTAGTAGAAAAGATTTAGTAGAAAACCCTCTAATTTACGCGTGAGCGATTCGTCAACTTACAAACAGCTCATTCAAGATGGTTACAAGTTTAAGAAAGATTTATTTTAAAGGCAAAAAATTAACTTTTGACTTGAAATTTGACGTGACAAATGTCAGTTTATTTAACCTTTGATAAAAGATAACTCATTGAAAAATAATATTTCCAAAACATTTTATGAAGTGTCCATATACCTAGTATAAGAAGAAACTGGAAATCATTAATAATTAGAATATGACTGCTTGTCAGTGTCATATTCTAATTAATAATGATTGTAAATGTATATAAAATAAAATAAAGTATAAAATAATTTTAAAACACTTTTTTTAAATGTTAATTGATAAGAATTTTAGATGTTTAGTTAGAAATCCAGTACACCATTCAAACCTCCCCAACCCCCTCCCCACCACCATTATCTTCTAAGGTTTTCAAAAGCCTTTGCAAAAAAATATTTCTAAAACTATTTTGATTAGATAGTAAAATAATAAATATTTAGGCAAGCTGGATGTCGACAAAAGTGAGTGCATATTAAAACATTGTTTGTCTCTGTGAGAAAAGTAAAGAGTAATACATATAATTTTATTTATTAGTATTATTATGCATTTACAAACACATTTTACAAAAATGGTAGATTAAGTAAAAGAAAAGAGCATCAATTGCTTATCTCTAATCATTTGACCAAGACTTTATATTTTATTGACTTGTCACTTTAAATTAAAACACTTTGATTTTATAATACCTTACTTGTTTTTGGTCCCTGTTATGATAAGAGAATATTTAAAAGACAAGCGATCCAAGATAGGACCAAAAAGAAGTTGGAATTTAGGCAGTGTGCACCAAGCAATGGGGACAAGGGTTGTAAAATTGTTCATAAGAGAGAAAAAATAAGCTAGTGTAAAGCAAATTAGACAGTCTTCAAACAACATCAGAAGTTGGTTCAGATGATATTTTTAGTGTTTAAGAGAAAATAGTTAATGAAAAACAGTACTAGACTTAACTAATAAAGCCAAGGCTGCAATATGATATGAAGTTAGCGATGTTACTACAACTGAGTTAACTAATGTGGATAATAAAATAATGAGAGAGGGTTGTAACCACAACCAAAATAGCCTCCTCAACTGTAGTGGCTTTCATGGCTTTGGGGAGGTGAAATAAAATTTAAAAAAAAAATTGTGAAAAAACGAGAGTGGCTAAATCAATTGATACAATGTACCGTCAAGAAGTTTTACAATTAAAAGTAATTGGTTTAGATGGAAAAAAAGACAAAAATTTATTAGTTTATGAATTAAACTAACGAAATTTTGAAAATACAAGACAATGAAATACAAGAGTAATGGGGCGTCAAACTCTGTCAAACCTGTCTTGTGTCAAACCATCAAAACATCATCTTACTTTTACTTGTATCATTTTTACTTGTAATCATTTTTACTTGTAATCATTTTTCTCGTCATAGCATGTTCTTTTCAGCAGTTGTTCTATAATAAGGATAACAGAGTTCAAAATAATGTATTGATAAGTCTTTAGAGTAAATTTTACTGATGATATGGAGAAAACTTTCTTTATGCTATGCTACTCGACAATGAAGTTGTTATTGGTTGTGCTCTTAGTAAAATCAAAAATATCTAGAAAAATTGATTCAATATTCAAGCTCAAAATCAAAATTAAGGAAGTTAAGCCCTAGCTTTTTAAAGCTGACGTTTGGGCCAACTCAAATGAGATTTTCTCGATAAAGATTGAGTCTTTGAGTTTTTGATTCTTCAAATGAGTTACTACAAGCTATTCAAACTGCTAATAAACTCTCTCATACAGATCTGCCAAACATTACCCATAAAAAGTAGAAAGAGCTGTAAAACTCATACATAAAGCCTCTAAATTTTTTTATGATCTTGTGAAAAGACATTTTTTTTTGGCTAAAAACCAAAACAGAACCAAAACAAGAGAAATGTAAAAATGTTAGTAATAAATATATACTTTCTTTAGACTAATATTTCAAACTTGCATATTACAAATATTGAAATCAAAAATTATTTTTTGAAGACTTTGACAAATTAAAAAAAGACTATAAAAAGTTAATTTAAGAAATGTTAAATATTTTCAATAATAAAGACTTCAATAAAAAGAAAAATGAGTTTTCAAACAAAAACCGTTGAAGTTGCTGTGTTGAATATATATATACCCGCGTATGCTAAAAAGCCCCAACCAGAGCCAACGAGAACAGTTGTTAAATGTGTGTGTTTTTTTAATTAATCAATTTAAAAAAAAATTAGCGCTCTCTCACATTTGCAAAATAAGATATATTTCGCTAATTGGTTCTAATGATATTCATTGTTTAGGGAAAAGGGTGTGTCATTCACTTTTTTTTACAACGCTGGCCCCAATTATTTTTAAACCATTTTTAATCGGATTTTTGTGAACATTTGACATATAAACTTCAAAATTGCTTCATAACCAAGTGTTTTGAAAAATAATTAACCGTTAATATTTGTTAACATTATTACTAAAAAATTATTATTTGAGAAAAAACACAAATATATGAAAACTTTGAAGTAATTTCCCAAAATGATTATAACTCCAAATTGTCTAATCTTTATGGACTTATGTCATTACTTATGGGTCACATTACTCAAAGTGAGCCAATGTGTTTAGAAAAAAAAAGTTTGTTTAGGCAGTGGCTTAATACATACATATACATACATACATACATACATACATACATACATACATACATACATACATACATACATACATACATACATACATACATACATACATACATACATACATACATACATACATACATACATACATACATACTTACATACATACATACATACATACACATACATACATACATACATACACATACATACATACATACATACATACACATACATACATACATACATACATACATACATACATACATACATACATACATACATACATACATACATACATACATACATACATACATACATACATACATACATACATACATACATACATACATACATACATACATACATACATACATACATACATACATACATACATACATACATACATACATACATACATACATACATACATACATACATACATTCATACATACATACATACATACATACATACATACATACATACATACATACATACATACATACATACATACATACATACATACATACATACATACATACATACATACATACATACATACATACATACATACATACATACATACATACATACATACATACATACATACATACATACATACATACATACATACATACATACATACATACATACATACATACATACATACATACATACATACATACATACATACATACATACATACATACATACATACATACATACATACATACATACATACATACATACATACATACATACATACATACATACATACATACATACATACATACATACATACATACATACATACATACATACATACATACATACATACATACATACATACATGCATACATACATACATACATACATACATACATACCAAAAAGTTATAAATTTGAAAAAGCAAGAACATTTAAAATTGAAAATAAAAAGTTTCAAAAAAAAATTAGAGAGGGCCTGTAAATATTTAAAATTTAATACTCTGCTCAATACGGTGCACTGTCGTAATTTTATACAAATGGTGGCGAATAATAGTTTTGAAGAAAGAAATAACTTTTATTTAATTTTTTTTATCTTTGTGTCATTTAAACTGATTTATTAACTTACTTAGTTCAAACACCTAGGCGGCGCTGCGTTTTTACCCAATTTTAAGAGTTTTTTATAAAAGTGCAAATTTTAAATTTTCTTTTTTTTTTTTTTTTTTTAGTTAAATTTAATGAAGGAAAAATTTTTTAAATTTGTTGGGCCCTAATGACCGTTTTTTTTAGGGACAACTCCGAACAACTAGCCGCGCCACTGATTATATTATTTATTTTTAAATATATTGTTTTGTTGGAGCTGGTAACTTGTAAACATTCCCCTCACAGACCTAATTAGTAAACTGTGTAGGCCATAAATACCTAAGAGGACACTTGACGTCTTTAAAATTTGCTTGTTGAACATTTACGAGCATGTAGTTCACGATGTCGATGATTTGTTTCGGCATTCAGATGCTTCCTCGGCTAAAACTCCTAAGGGAACTGGCGAGTTTATCATTATTTCTGCTCCATGTGCAAGAACTTTATGAACTGTTGACGGCATTTTATATCAATCATACAGATCTAAATATCGACGGTATTCTGTTTTACTGTATAGCTCAAATAACTCTGGATTCAATGTTTGCTGACAACTTATTGCAATTAAGATATTTTCGAAAATTTTAATAATTATTTTATCAATCCCAAATATTTTGCTTAGTTCTTTTGGGTCAGAGAACGCATTTCTGCAAACATTTCCGGTGGTAGATGTTCCTGCTCCACTAACTGCGGGAAAATCAATTCGGAGATGCATTCTTTTGAACATTAATTGCTGGATAAATTTCTTTTTGTTATCGTATACTGTCTTGAATTCTTTGGTAACTCTCCATTTTTTGAATTCGAGTCGCTAGAAAATATGTAAAAGACACTCTAGAAATCTTATCCCAGCATGTAACGGAGATATCCCAGCATGTAACGGAGATATCCCATGTAACGGAGATATCCCAGATATCCCATGTAACGGAGATATCCCAGCATGTAACGGAGATATCAACTTGTTTCTTCGCGTAGCGGCCTTGTTTGTCAAGGTTCGTGTTTCGGAGTTATAGAGTTGAGAGAGGGTTATAATCACAATTAAGTAGCCTCCTCGTCTGTAGTGGCCTTCTTGGCCTTGGGGAGGTGAATTAACATAAAAAAAAATAAAAAATAAAAAAAATATCCCATTGATAAGTGAACCCTTTTTTGCTGTAAATCCACTTAAAAAGTTCTTCAAACAAGTCGTTGCAGTTAATGTAGCTCCGCAAATACAACAGCACTGTGTTGATGATGTGTTTGTTATAATTGCTGAAACCTTTCTATTAATCATGCTCAAAATAAAATTGAAATCAATAATAACAAACTTTACATTAACCAATTAAATACTCACTGAATGCAAATCCAAAATTTCATTTTCTATTTGACGTTTTTTTCCTAAAACAACTTCGGCAGTTTCTTTGATGAAATGAAGTTCAATTGGCCTACAAAATCTTACACCAAGAGACATTAAGTTGGTCCATAAAAAATCATTTTTTGAATTTGACAGACTAAGCCTCAAAGATGTTGTTACAACTGCAAACATGCTTGAATCTTGACTGTCAACAGAATCAGAAAACGCTTGGTTATACAATACCTGCCCAGTAGATCCATCCATATCCCAACTGTTTAAAAGCAACATATTTTCACTTAGTTTGTTACTGATATCCAAATAATCCATTATTTCTTTTTGCCTCATTTTTACAATTCTTTCAGCGGTATGATTCATAAGTGCTTTTAAGTCTACTTTGACTCTTAAATTACTTACTTCCAAGTGATTATCCTGTGGACCACGCAACTTAAGTGCTTTTTCAACTGTTGAATAAGATGGATATCTTATTTTAGATGCCTGTTTGATTCGTTTTTAGCCAGATACGCTAAGATCTACGCCAAATATTATTGCAGCCGTTTCTTCAGCTGTCATTTTATCGTTGTTATTTGTCAACTGAACAAACATATGATGTGAATAGATAAAATTTTTGATGAAAGTGTTAACACATTGAATAAAGAAAAATCTTTTTGATTATATACTTTTCTACGGGCTATAAGCAATGACTTTTCAATTGAATCAAAATTTGAATTTGTGGGCTCTCCTGCGATTATCCAACATTTAGTTTTAGGAAAATAACACATATGCAAATAATTACCTTATTAAATGTCAATAATCAATAATAAACTATTATTTCAATTGATTACGGAATACAAAGTCTTATGTAGACTTTTGATCAATTAACACTTGGGAAAACAAAAAATTGAAAATTGGCTCTAATCCAGGTAGCGCAAACTTCAAAGAGAAATTTCTCGCATAGTCGCAAAAAGTTGCAGCTAATTTTTTAATTTCTTAAAAACAGACTCAATTTCATGTTATTAAATAATAATTTAGTTGATGCCTTTTGATACTCCATTTTTTCCGAGTTCACGGAAGTTGGAAGTTATGATTTAAACTTTTTTTTTAGGCTTAAAACATCATAAAAATTAGAATTTTTTATTTTTATTTTGAGTATCTTTAGACGTATATAATTTGATTTCATTATTTGAGCATAATAATTAGTTTTTGTGGTTTTATGCGTAGGCATAAACGTTCTATAAAATATAAACTTTATTATTTAAAACACAATTATTTAAAATGAGGTTAAATGCAGCTGAACGAGAATCTTTTCGAAAGCAACTAAAAATGTTTTTTGTAAATAAACCTAATATATATAAAAAAAAAAAAAATCGTAAATCATTTTGAAAAAGAAGGATTTGCTCGAAGTACAATATGATAACCTAAAAAGATTTGAAACTGTTTAATCAACTTGTTTCTTCGCGCAGCGGCTTTGCTCGTCAAGGTTCGTGTTTAGGAGTTATAGAGTTGAGAGAGGGTTATAACCACTATTAAGTAGCCTCCTCATCTGTAATGGCTTTATCAGCCTTGAGGAGGTGAATAACAAAAAAAATAAATAAATCGTTTTCTGATAGAAAGCACCCTGGTCGTCCGACATCCTGGACTAGAGAAAAGAAAGTCGATTTAACGAGACTTGTCAACAATCGAAAAGGGGTCAGTCAGAGAAAAATAGGTATTAAATTCGGTGTAAATCAATCGACAATTAGTCGTCAGTTAAAAAAAATGATTATTAAATATAGAAAACGTGAAAAGACTCCAAAATACACTATAGAACAACAAATAAAAGCAAAGAAAAGAAGTAGGAAACTAGTTAACCAATTCTATAACACAAAATCGCTTCTAGTCATCGATGGCAAGAAATGCTTTTGTTTTGCAGGGGACAACATGCCTGGAAATTCTGGATACTACACAAACAACAAAAAGACATGCACTGAAAGTGTTCGTTTTATAGGAAAAGAGAAATTTCCAAAAAAATTATTAATGTGGATGAATGTTTAGAAAAACGACTTCTTCCATTTATTCACAAGTATCATGGAGACTTTAACTATTTATTTAGGCCAGATTTAGCAAGTTCTCATTATTCTAAAGATTCTTTAAATCGAATGGACCAATATGTCTATTACGTTGATAAAGAATCCAATCCCCCAAATGCGCCTCAAGCACGATCAATTGAAAATTTTTGGGGACATTTGGCACAGAAGGTTTACGAGGGAGATTAGCAAGCTTCAACAGAGCAAGTTTTGATTGATCGCATTAAACTAAAACTACAAGAAATTGATTTAAACTTTTTACAGTCGCATATGAAAGGCGTTAGAGCAAAATTGAGATCAATTGCAGATGGTTGTGTTTTTCATATAAAAAATAATATATTTTTATTAAAAGATAAATGCTTTATTTAAAAAAAATATAATAGTAGTTTGATTTTTTATTTATAAATAAGTTATTGACGTTTTTATTTTGTCCGATAACTTCCGCATCACCCGTTACTCTTTAATAGATAAACAAATAAGCAGAAAAAAAAATTATTTACGAAACAATGCAAGAGAAACAAAAACATATCATTTTTTTTGAAAGCTTAAATTTAGCAACCATTTTTGACTATCTCTGGGATTACTATCACCAGAGTAAAAATATTTTATATTTTCCTTAATTTGAGTATTTTTAAGCAGTAGGAATTTAGTTTTCAAAAATCCGAGACATCTTTTTTTATTTTGGCTACCCCAATACACATAGTGCGGTGGGATTTATTTTAAAAACGACCATAATGTCCATATGCCCATTATACAATTATGTCATTAATCTAAACAAAGCATTGGTCTTTTGCTTATTGAGATTAAAGACATCAATAGCAAAAGTATGGTTCTTAAAGCATCAATTAGATTAAGAAAAATCAAAGAATATGAAATAGTGTTTGTAAGTCGCAATCTAACAGCAAGTCAAAATTCATTCTCAAAAATAAATTAAAAGAACGAATCGAAAAAATCGCGTCTAGAGGTGAAGAAGAAGAAAAAAAATTTCACTATGGTATTAGAATTGACATCTTACTGGAATTTTCCACAAACAGCCACTAACAACCACTAATTTAGTACCTTCTTACTACTGCCAACTAAAGTATTCTAAAAAAAATTACAAATATTGACTATACTCAAATAAAATCTAAACATATTCAAGATCAGAAGTTTAACACTAACTAAACACTTCTTACTTTGACTCGGACAAAGTCACTACCCAGCGAAGCCACTATTTTCCTTGAAACATTTAAGTTATGTCTTTCTAATCAATTCTCAGTGATCCAACTAAATATTCGTAGAATTGCCAAAAACTTTGAAGAACTTAAAATCTTATTAGCTAATTTAAATTTGAACTTGAAATGCTGGTTTTTAGATACAACATTTTATCAAAATTTTATTTTGCTCTATTACAAAGCCATTAGATTTGAACGTAATTTTTTAAAAAAAGGTGGTGGAATACATGTCTATGTGCTTGAAGAACTTACTCATAACATTACATACGACCTGTCATTCACTGCCCCAGATTTTAAATCTTTTACTTTAAAAATTCTAATGAATTGCCAAAAAAAATGATCGTAACTACAACATACTGATCACCTTATGGAAGTTTAAACAACTTTAAAAATTACTTAAATAATTATTTTGAACTTGCAAAAAAAACAAAGACAGCTCGCATTTACTAGTTCGAGATTTCAACGTGGATTGTTTAAAATATGGTAAAAGTAATAAAATAAAACATTTTTACAATCGCTTTAATGGAACAAAATGTTTGGAATGATGCCTATTATAAATAAACCAACAAGAATTACGCAAAACTGTTCTTCTGAAATCGACAATTTTTTCACTAACAGCCTTTGCCACTTGTAAATCTGGTATTATTAGAAGTGACATTACCCAGTCTTTGCAATTTTCAAAACCAAAAGATATATTAAAGAACGATTCTTACTTAAAAAAAGAATCATTACTACCAGAGGAAAAAGTATGATTAAACTAAGGTTGTCTTTTGTGTTTTTCCAGAAAAACTAAAAGTTGCAATGATTACATCCATTTTTAAAACTAGAGAGAAAAGTCTGGTCACAAATTATCGACGTGTATTGGTGTTTCCTTTTTTTTTTTAGAAATAATAAAAAAGTACCTTTTGAAAAAGAAGTACTTTTTGTACTTTTCTTTTGTGAAAAAAGTAATGAATTGTATAAGTGCATGAGTAAGCAAGCACTTATACAATTCATTAATGGTACGTTTTCAAAATTTTATTGGACGTTTTTATTAGGTTAAACCACTGATCTCAAAATATAACTGGATAGCGTATGCGGCAAATTTTTTGAAGCCAGTTTTGGCCTCCCAAGATGGCGACGGTTTCGGTTGCTTACAAATGAAGAAATTTTTGTTACGAACTTATATGTCATTTACATATATAAATATTATGAAATGTACATGCCTCAAATATAATTTTTGGTTTTACATAACAATAATTAAAAAAAAAAAGGCAATATTACATATTTACGTTAAGTTTTCTATTGTTTAACAAAATATATTCTAAACAATAAGTTTGTATAATATCTTGCTTTTTTAAAGATAAATAAATGTTATTAAATAAGATAAAAATTTTTAGTTTTTTTTAATTAAGAATTAGTTTATTTAACATTAGTAAAGAACAAATAAGGAACTAGTAGTTATAAAAATTAACATTTTCCAAACAACTTTCGAATAATTATTTTAAGTTTGAAAAACTGAAATAATTTTATTCATATTTTGTTTATTTTTCATTTAACTACTTTCTTTTAATTTTAGTTTTACTATAAATTATTTGTTTAATATTGTTTATAATACAATTTTTGCACGTTTTAGTTCTTAACTACCCAATGCTGTGTGCTAGAAGGTTAATAACATAACTGCATGGTAGGCAGCTAAATATCTTTTTAAAATAAACTATTATGAAATTAGTTTTTTAAATAGATATCACAAATTTACAAATGCTGAATAAACTATTAGCTGAGCTCTGTGAGTACACACAACTCAGGGGTTTCTTCTAGAATTTTTTTATATAGTTATTTGTGTCTTATATTATTTTTATATATATATGTATATATATATATATATATATATATATATATATATATATATATATTTTTCTAGTTAATTTGGTAGCCAAACCGCCAAATGAGGTAAAACAAGGAAAATATATTGTTATCACTTATTGGAAACACCTTTCCGTTTCTTTGCATATAACACTTATGGTTTGTTTAATCAAACCTCCTATGTCTTTGAATTTTAAAAAGCTTTTTTGTTTTAAATGAAAAATGGGAGTACTAGTACATTCTGACATTTAATGAGGATATTTTTTTTTGAAGTCATTTTATCTACGTATCCAGCAATATATGGGATCAAAGTTTTTTTATATTCAAATAGATTGTTGCAGTTTGGAATATCTGCATTATCGTGATCACTCACTGTTGGTTCTCTCTCCAACAAATCATATTTTCTTATTAATTCAATTTCAGTAAAAGATATTTTAGTACTAAAGTCACCAAAAGAGTCGTTTAAAACATATACATGAGTTTTATCTCTGATGCTGCAGTTTTCATTTGAAAATTGAACGATACTTTGCATAAAAAGTTATTTATATGTGAATTGTTGGCAATTGATATTCCTGTAAAACATTTCTGCAGATCTCACAGCACCAAAAAAGAGCTCTAGATGGTTTTGAATGCGCTTATATGATAATAAATAATTTAATGGTGAACCTTTTTTTTCAACCCAGTCAAAAAATACCTTGAGCAGATTTAATTGCTGCCAAATATCCAATGAAATCAGTTTTTCGATTATACAAGATCATTTGTGTAGCAGTAATCTCTTTAAGACTAATGATATTCTTTAGCAAATCATTTTCTTGAATTTAATGTCATATAATCAATCTATTATGCAAATAAACTCAACAACATATTTATAAAATTATTTAACAGCTATTTACAGTTCATTAATATAAAAAAGTCAGCAAGCTGTAATATATAACCATAATACTTAACAGCAGGTAAGCAGGATATTTAACTAAAGTTTAGGAGATATTTCAAAGAGGAGGAAATGTTTTGAACATTTCTATATAAAGATATAAATAAATTTTTTTCAAACAAATGTATTTTTAAATACATTTGTTTCTTCAATTGTATTGAGTGATTATCCTTCAAACTATAAGAAACTATTATTTACTTTTTATTTGTTTTAAAAGTTGTTATAAATAACTATAATTCAGACCTGGTTTTTTTTTACCAGTATAAGTGACACTTAATAATATTTTATTCAAATAGTTTATGCAATAATAGAATTCAAGTATAATATAATTCTAGAAGGAACCCCTAAGTTTTTGTATACTCACAGCACTCAGTTAACAATTCATGTAGAATTTGTACAAAATGGCATCTTGCTACAAAAAATAGAGAATATAGTAGTAGAGAATATAGAGGGTAGAAATGATTGCCATTTATCATACTGTTATGTTATTAACCTTCTAGCATACAGCATTGGGAACTAAAAACTATAAGATTTATAGTTTTTAGTTCCTAATACTTATACTTAATACTTATACTTAGACTTAACTAAATTTGTAAATGCCATTTAATAATAAATTCAATTATACAATTCTCTAAAATTCATTTGTTTTCTTTTATTTTTAACAAATTTATAAGCTTATTTAATTATTTTTTTTTTGGTAATTTGATATAGCCCATTTAAAATGTATATCGGTTTCACCGCTAGAAACTTAAATCGCCGCCATCTTGGGAGGCCAATTTTAGCTTCAACTTTTTTCGAAAAAAACAATAGAACCAGCTATCCAGTTATATTTTGAGATCAGTGGTTTAAACCTAATAAAAACGTCAAAAAAACGTTTAAAAAAAGCGCTGCGCCCACTGGAAACGAGTTGAAGTTGTCAGCTGGAGCTTCCTATAATAAGTTCACTTTAGATATATTTATAGACTTGTCGAAAGCATTTGACACAGTTAATCATCAGATTTTTATTATTCGATTGGCAACTAAGTAATTGTGGATTTTTTTTAGAAAATAAAAGACAAGTTTTTATAGAACGAAATAACTTTATTCTGTGATGTATTGCCCATTTTAAGAAACGACCTTTGCCATCGTTCAGGCAGCATCATAATTCCACGTTTATAAAACCTCTGGTTATTATAAGTAAAAAATTGAACCAGGTACCCTAACCCTAACCCTGACATAACCATCATTAGTGAAACTTTTACCGTTCAAGGAGTTTGGCAAAGTTCAAAATAAAAAGTAATCAGATGGTGCTTGGTCAGGACTATATGGTGGAAGTAACAAAATATCATAACCAAGCTCCAATTCATGTGTATGACCTTGAATTGTCATGATGGAATACAACACGATTTCGATTTGTCATTTCGGGCCGCTTTTCTACAACTGCATTGTTCAATTTTGTTAGTTGTTCAATGTAGACATCTGAATTGGTTGTTCGGTTGGGTGGTAAAAGTTCAAAGTAGACAATTCCTTTGTAATCCCACCAAACTAATAACATAACTTTCTTCTAATAAATATTAGCTTTTGATGCTTTTTGAGCTGGTTCACCTAGCTTGCTCCACAATCTTTTGCGATTGACATTGTTGTAAACAACCCATTTTTCCTCACCAGTTATCAATCGTTTTAAAAATGGATCATTTTTATTACTTTTCTTTTATAAATCGCAGACGTTGTTGTGTTAAATTAATTACTTTTAGTTCATGAGGAACCCATATACTAAGTTTTCGGACATAGCAAAGTTGTTTTAAGCAGTTTTCAATGCATTTATGTGATACATGAAGCTTCTCTGCAACCTCACGTATTGTACTGTGACGATCCGAATCGGTTAATGCTTTGATTTTTTTATCATCAACTTCAACTGGACAACCAGAGCGTTTTAAATCTTTGAGTAAAAAATGACCAGAACGTAATTTGGCAAACCAATTTTAAACTGCCGTTCTTTTAAAGCTTTGTCATCATAAACAGCACATTACATTTGGTGAGCTTGCGATGCGCTTTTACCTCTCCGGAAATAAAAAAGTAAAATATGATGAAAATGTTTGTTTTAATTTTCCATTATTTTAACAGACGCCAAACAAAAACTATACAACCAATTAAAAATTTGTTTTACTGATTAATAGTTGAAGAAACAATTATCAAATAACAATATGTGTTTGATATTTCGAGTACGTCAGCAAACCTAGAAATTCAACCAAAGCCATTTATGAATGAAATCCGCAATTTTTAAAAGGTGTTAACATTTTAGATTTTAATTAGACATGTTTTTGCTAGCTGGGTATTATCACCTTAACATTATCTCTCTATTTCATTTAGCAAAGAAATAAATAAAACAAATATCAAACTGGGTTTACGCTAACAGCCCGATTTTGAAACACTGATAAAACCAAGTTTTTCTTGATCCGTTCTAAACAAAAGTTTCAATATGTTTCTACAACCTTACCAATGCTAAGTATAAATAACATTAAAACTGAGTGCTCTTTCACAAACGTACTACTTCGTGTTTTACTAGATGAAAACTTATCCTGGGGAGATCATATTATACATATTCGTAGTATAATCTCAAGAAACATTGGTATTTTGTGTAACACCCGTTAAACTTTAGACAAATTTACACTAACTTATACTCGAATGTCTCCTGAAACAACAGAATCATGCTAATTTTAACCAACATGTCAATATTATATTCATCAATTAAAGTTTTTGGCTATGTAACAAGCTAAAAATTGTACTTTATTTGAAATCTGATGATAAGTGTAAATGTGACTTGTATATATATACATATATATATATATATATATATATATATATATATATATATATATATATATATATATATATATATATGTATATATATATATATATACTTTATGTATATATATACTTTAAACATTTATTTATACTTTATATATATATATATACTTAATACATATAAATAAATATATATATATATATATATATATATATATACACTTTATATATATATGTATACTTATATATATATGTATACTTTATACATA
This sequence comes from Hydra vulgaris, assembly GCF_038396675.1. Classification (NCBI taxonomy): domain Eukaryota; kingdom Metazoa; phylum Cnidaria; class Hydrozoa; order Anthoathecata; family Hydridae; genus Hydra; species Hydra vulgaris. The sequence continues at coordinate 436,310 of NC_088923.1, read as the reverse complement.
TATATATACTTTATCCATATATATGTATATATATACATGTTTATACATATATATATATATATATATATATATATATATATATATATATATATATATATATATATATATATATATATATATATATATATATATATAACTAGTAAAAAACACTTTTCTAACTTTTATCTTCGACTTGAAGTTTCACCATTGCTGGATCATCAGGAAGAGTTCTGGAAGAGTTCAGGAAGAACTCTTCCTGATGATCCAGCAATAGTGAAACTTCAAGTCGAAGATAAAAGTTAGATTAGTGTTTTTTACTAATTAATTATTGCTCTGTTCTTTAAGAACATTGAGCACTCTATTTGTAAAATACACTAACATAATTTACATATATATATATATATATATATATATATATATATATATATATATATATATATATATATATATATATATATATATATATATATATATATATGTGCGTGTATATATATAAATATATATACATATATATATATATATATATATATATATATACAATTATATATATATATATATATATATATATATATATATATATATATATATATATATATATATATGTATATATATATATATATATATATATATATATATGTGTAAAGTATATATATATATGTGTAAAGTATATATATATATGTATAAAGTATATATATATATATATATATATATATATATATATATATATATATATATATATATATATATATATACATATATATATATATATATATATATATATATATATATATATATATATATATATATATATATATATATATATATATATATATATATATATAAATATTGATGCTGCTATTGCTGGAGCAGTACGGATCATCTTCAAGCTGACACTGAGGTTTAGAAATATACTTCCAAGTTTGTACTCTGCCAAAGTGTTTAACATTTTTAGTGCGCCCAGGTACTATGTATCAAAATCGGCTGAGCGAATAACTGTTTTATTTCATTTTTGCACAAGATCTTGAGTAAAGGTAACTTTACTCAAGATCTGTAAAAAAAAACCTCTTAAAAAAAATAATTAACTTATGAATTTTATTTCCTTATCTGAAATATTTTGGTAGTTTTAAAGAAAGTTGACATATTCAGAAAAATGTTTTACGGCTCGGAAACAAATTCTAATTCCTCCGTCAACATTATCCAATACTACATAAATAACTTGGTTTAGAAACTTGGATTTCAGGAAAGATTCGATTCTGCCAGGCTTATTTCATTCAAATTTTTGCAGTGAATATGATTTTTTATGGAGGTAATGCAGCCATCTACTCAAACAATAAACGTTATCTTAACAATAAAGTTTATTATCAAGTAATAAAAAGTGTTTTTATATTGCTATGGAAACATGAGTTAATTTAATAACGGCACAAAAAACTGATTATAAAGTTAGATGTAAATTATTAAATTGAATTGTTAAAGTAAAAAATTTGTCCAGCTGGCGGAAAAATATGTGAAAAACAGTAAAAGTCAAATTTTTAAAAAATAGTGAACTGAAAATGACCCATTTTTCAAAAAATATTCTATTGATGTTTTTTAATAAAAGCGCTTAATTCGTTTGTAGCAAAAAAAATTTATTTTTAAACTTGATTTGCAAAATGATATATTTTAGATATATATATTATATTGATAAGAGTTGTTTACCTTCTGGTTAACAACTCTTGTATTGAGCACCTTTTATGTTATGAGTACATAACTGTACATTTTATATAATCTGCATGGTTCCTTTCAAATTCACTCAATGGGTTACAATAAGTTATTTTGTTACGAAAAACATATATATTACCTGAAAAAATTTGTAACTTCGTTCCAATCATTTTTATTGTCTTGGTTTAATTTGGGCAAACCTCTGTAAGTGCTGAGTTGTGTTTCCGGTATATTGTATATAAGTACAGCAGAGATTTGGCTTTCATAGATTTTTCCGATAAGAAAAGCCCAATTTTTAGTTTTAATAAAATTTTGTTGAAGATAAAATCCACCGTTGTGCGAAAAATCTTTCTGAGCATTTCCAATTAAAACATTAACTCCATTAGTTAAAATGTTTTTTACAAATTTTCCAGTTGTTCCGTGAAACCACGTTTCAACTCCTAAAAATTATTTTATACACATAAGAGAAGTTTTAATATGAACAACATTCAATGTTTTTCACAGCTTTCCTTCCTCTACATTATGAACGTTTACCCTCTGCCGAAAAAAAATCATATAAAGTCCTCCTGCTCGCTTAATACAAAAAAGGTGGGTAAAATAAAAAGGAGAAGGAATCTTTGGTCTAGGTCGTATAAACGGATATCTTAATAAAACTGAGGGTAAGAAATTTTTTTTTAATTTTAATTTATTAACGTCATTTCAACAAAACTTCGTGATTTCGTATCTTTTACGGAACACACAAATAAAGGTGAGTTTCCACTCAAACTTTTATATATGTACATTTTTGTAAAGCGATTTTCTTCTACTATATATATATGTATATATATATGTATATATATATATATATATATATATATATATATATATATATATATATATATATATATATATATATATATATATATATATATATATATATATATATATATATATATTTATATATATATATATATATTTCGCAACTCAGCTTGCGTAGTGAACAGATGTGTTTTTAATAAGGTGACCATCGTTTTTCTTTTCATGAAGAAGAGCGCCATAAAAATCTTAGTTTTAATTACCTTTAGCGCTGCACTCTCTTACATAAAAAGGAGAAAGTTGGTCAGCTTAGTTTTTAACAGCTTAAATAAATCTTTCTAAATTTGCAAAAGCGAAAAAAATACAGATATAAATTTACATTTTTTTTTGTATTTTGTAAAAGTATGGATATTTTGTTTGAACTCGATTTTTATATATCATGGCAACATTATCAAAAATTAAAAAAAATTTTATGGATTTCAAGAAAGAAATGCAAAATCAAGCATTACTTAAACAATAAGAATAAAAGGTTTAAGATATTATAAGCGGAAATACGAAAATAATTAACAATCGACTGGATAAAATTGAAAACATTTTACAGTCTTGGCCATAAGTTTGGAACCGATTAGGTTTTTTGATATAATTACACTTTTTATACCCAAAATATCAACAAAAACTTTTGAAATCATTTTTATTTTAAATATTATATACAAGTAAATATTCTGTCATGTAAAAAATGGTATCAGTATTTTGAATAATGTCCTTTGGCACCCAGTACTGCTGCTATTCTCGCTGGCATTGAATCGGACAATTTCGCGCAGTATTCTGGGGTTATGGCAGTTGTCCATACACGCTTGATGGCATCAATCAGAGACTTCTCTGACGTTGGATTTGTGGCAGCAACCTTCTGCTTAATCATTGTCCACATGTTTTTTATTGGGTTTAGGTCAGGACTTGAGCCAGGCCATGGACCCAAGACTTCGATATGTTTCTGTCTTAGCCAGTTGGTTACAACTGCTGCTCTGTGGCAGGGTGCACCATCATGCTGAAATACCTTACATTTCAGAATGTTCATGTGGTGTTCAACTTTTCCTTTAATATCCCAAGGTAAACTTGAGCATTGATGGTTGTATTCTTTGGCATGAACCATATGCCACCTCGACCTGATGCCGAGAAACTTGCCCACACCATAACGGTAGGCGCCTGCTTCACTGTGGGAACAACATACCCGATGTTGTATCTTTGTTTTGCAGGTCTCCTGACATGTCTGATATATGAGGCAAACTGAGAAAAGGTTGACTCATCTGAAAACATAGTTTTTTTCCAGTCTTGTGCAGTCCAGTATTTGTACTTGCGACAGAATGTCAAGCGGTCACGGATATTCTTTTTACTTAACATGGCTTTCTTTGCTGGACGACATGATGGCAGCTTGAATTCCTTCAAAAGGCGTCTTCTGATTGTTCTTGTACTGGCAGGAAGTGATGAATTTACTGCTATCTGGAGAGATGACCATGTTGGATTTGCAGCAGCAAGCCGATGTATCACCCAATCCGTTGTGGCAGAAGTTATGCGAGGTCGTCCAGACCTCTTTCTGGATTCCAGAGTGCCCAACTGCTTTGCTCTTGCAATGCCTTTGGTGACAGCAGACTTAGATATGTGCAGTATACCAGCTATTTTACTGTGAGAATAATTCTGCTGGTGTAGGATCATCATCTGTGCCCTTTTCTCCTTCGATAATTCGATACTTCTAGTCATTTTACGCACTGTACATGTTAATGTAGAATACTTACTGCTAATAATATAAATAATTATAAATTAATAGATCTATTTTTATGAATAGTATATATTATTGAATGATAATTTGCAAACATTTATACAAATAAAGCGATTTATTTGCATATTTTTACTTCTTATATAACAATAAAAGGATAAATTAATTAATTTTATACTTATAAGAAGTTAAGCCTTACCTTTCGCACTGATATGCAGTTAATATATATGTAAATCAGCTAATTAATTGATTAAAATATAATGTATAGTTTGTTAATATAAGTAAGTATATTTCAACATTAGTTCAACCGAATATTAGTTCAGGTAAACATTAGTTCAAGGGAACGATAGTTTAGGCATTGAACAGTGTATAATGCAGCTTAATGAGGGTCATATTGTTCACGATGCTCTGCTGCGGTGTAAAGTTACACGATTCACGTTTTGCAACGATTAAGAAGTCGCGAAGGCATTTAACTATGCAACTGATGCTGCATAAACACGATGCTGCAGCAGTTAAATGCCGTACGCGTCATAGAAACGTTCCTATGAGAAAAAAATTCATCGGTTCCAAACTTATGGCCAAGACTGTAAATGAAAGCGTAAGTAAAATTAAAATACTTAAGAAAGATAGCGCAGATGTTAAATTAAGTTTAAATTTTCAAGAAAACCTTATTGATCAAAAAGTCGAGGCATGCCACAACAGCTTTGAAAGGAATTAACTTGTTTACAACTCTTAAAGAATCAACAAAGAAACATTGAAGATAGAACAAGAAGAGGTAACTAAAGAATTAATGGGTTACCGGATAATGATAATGGAACTTGCACACATACGGAAGAAAAAAAAATATATTTCTTAAGAAAAATCTAGGTTTGTAGAGAGTCATCACATTGAACGCGCACATTGTACTGGAATTAAAAAAGATAATCGAACAAGATCAATCGTGATAAAATTAAAAAGTTATAAAGATAAAATAAAAATATTGAAAGAAACAAATAGATTAAAAGGATCAAACATATATGTCAACGAAGATTTTTCCAAAATGACAGTTGATATTAGAAAAAAAGTTGTTTGCAGAAGTTAAAAAACGACGTCTAAAGGGAGAAAACCGTGCCGTGAGATATGACAAAATTATTCATTTAAAAAACGAGGTTCAATACTCAATCAATGTTCCAAAGTAAAAGTAATGCATTTTAAATTTATTTAACTTTCTATTTTTTTATTTTCTTGTCTTTATAAATGGTGGAAACAATAAACTTTAATTTTTTTAACACATTTTCTGGTGATAACGTACGTCACTCTTAAAAGAACATTGACCCTGATGTAAACACTCTTGACTATTATTCCTTAGAAACTATGCTCAGTTGAGTTTTTATTATTGAGGACAACCGTTCGGACAGCTTCGACAAAAATTGCAAACATTTCGACTTCAAACGCACAGATTTTAAAAGCATGATTAACTCCTTCGAAATGTATAACTGGGTCCTGGCTAACCTAAAAGTTGACCAGTGTTATGCTCATCTATCAAAAGAATCTCACCACCATTTCATCATTCACTCCAACTCGCCGCATCTTATTCTCAATAAAAACAGACCCAAAATGGCTTAATAATGAATAAAGTTAAGCAATCGTTATAAGATGAAATATGCTATTTTTGTCCGACTTGCAGCACCTCAAGACCAAAAACACCTAGTAAAATCGGAGTTTGACAAAGCCTCGCGGAAAGTCAAAAGACTTGTTTATAAAGCTCTTTGCACACACAAACGTAACATCATAAGCAAGTGCAAAGATAACCTTAGACTTTTTTAATGACTTATTTAACATGGCAAAAACTGCAAAAACCATATTAGAGCTCTTGAGAATGAAAACTAAAATTTGAAGGAACTGAGATATGCAACTTGCTAAACGAACAGTTCTTTTCTGAATATAGCAAGGATCTTCCCAGTGATTCTCCTGTTTTCCAAACACGCATTAGTACGATGCACACTATAAATAAAGAAAACTTCTCCCAAGCCGCTGTCGAGTTGCGTTTCTCCAAACTGGAAAAACATAAATCACCAGGTATTGATAGGTTTTATCCTTTCATCCTTTCAGAAGCTCGTTCAGCGTTAGCACTACCTACTACTGGTCTTTACAAAGTCTTTCATTACTGGAGATTTTCCTATTTGCTGGAAGCATGCCAATGTCACACCAATTTTTTTAAATAGTCGCAAGACAAAGCTAGCTAGCTACCGCCCAATCTCTCTCGCCTTTATTTCATGCAAGGTGATGGAACACTTAGTTTGTGACTTCGTGATCAAGCATATGACTGGCCATAATCTGCTTGACAGTAAATAACACGGTTTTGTTCTTCGTAGATCGTGCATGACAATTCTAGTTTTGACTTTCGACATTATATATAACGCGCTTTATTCTCGTCTTGGAATTGTAATGATCCTTTTTGATTTTGCTAAAGCCTTCAAATCTACGCGCGTATGGCTTCAATGCAAGTACATGTAGCTGGATAGCGTCGTTTCTAAACGACCGCAGTCAAAGAGTTGTACAAAATGATTACATTTCTGAGCGGTTAGATGTTCCGCAAGGTTCTGTAATAGGACCATTTTTCTTCGTTATTTTCATCAACAATACGCCAAGCCTTATTCATCACTGCTGTAAACTCTTTGCCGTTGATAAAAAACTAATAGCTGTGATCAAGGACACCAATGACTATCAACTTCTCCAAGAGGACATTGATCGCCTAGTTAAATGGGCCCACACATGGAGGATGAGTTTTAACGAGGACGTGCAAAGCCATGTTTTTTGACAAGAGAGTTAATAACCGCCTCAACACTGCATTTATTTATGATTTGCCTGGCTCGCATGTAATATTTACCACAACAAAGCCTTAGTGAGACCACCTCCGAGCGTGACCTTGATATCATTGTCAACGACTAACTTAAGTGACCAATTCGCACACGCTGAAGCCAAAGCTAAAATAGGCACTAAGCATGTTAAAAAGAACATTCTACTATTGGGACATTAACACCTTTCGTGTACTTTATACAACTTATTTACAACCACATCTCGGCTTCGCTCTGCCGCCTGGAACTCCTTTAATTGCGAAGACATAGATGCTCTCGAATCAATGCAAGAAAGAGCCACTATGCTCGTACCTCATCTTAAGCCTTTGAGTTATCATCAAAGAGTAGCTGCAATAAATATTCTATTGCTTAAGGATAAAAGGCGTAGGGGTAACCTAATACAGTTTTTCAAACTATACCATGGCATTAACAAAGTTGAGCTTTGTAAACTAAAATCATAAGCTCCAGCACTAAACGTGCAAGAATGGCCAAAGGCTTACGTGGACTGCGTCATCGTCTTCAACGCCTTGCAGTAACAAACTGTATACAATGAGAATTCTTCCTCTGTAATCGAATTACACCTGACTTGAACACTCTGTAATCGCATCGTACCTGCTATAAATTATGTATATTATTATTATTATTACTATTATTATTATTATCGTATATATATATAAATATATATATTTATATATATATATATAAATATAAATATATATATATATATATATATATATATATATATATATATATATATATATATATATATATATATATATATATATATATATAGGGGAACACGGGGCATGATAATGAACATTTCGAAAAACACCTGTATCTTAGTCAATAACTGTCCCAAGAAATAAAATTTGATTTAGAAATGATAAAAATTATTCCGCGTTACTGATGTATCAAAAAACCACTCTAAAAGTTGAAAATAGCTGAAGAAAAACTCATTAACCGATGTTAACTCAAATTGTCATATGCCACACACGGGGAAAGATGACAACTTGAGTTAAGAAAGTTTAAGACTTTAAAAAAAGAAAACTCTATGAAGTTATAAACGCCTCATAAACCATCATCACAAATTCTCGTTTTAAAAAAAAGTAATACAAATAAAGGTGCAATTTTTAAAACTATCAAATTATATATTTATATCGGACTATGCAAAAAAAAAACAATAACAACCTAATAATCAGTTTGTAGCAAACTCCAACGCAACATAATAAAATTATTGTTAAACAAAATATTGTATTTTGTAATAAAAAAATGACTAAACAATGCAAGAATAGCAAACAGTACAAGTAAACTTCCGTTTAGCATAGACGACAGGCAAGCCATCTTGCCCCGGTCATCTTGCCCCAGGCTAATACAATCTTTAAAATGAATCAGAACTATACATAATCAAATTATCATAGCCTAAAACTTCTTGCATGGCTTTCAGATTAATCAAAGATGGATATTTTCGCTTACCTTTAGCTGGTGATGAAGCGATGAAATTAATCAAGTCAAACGAGGATAAAAAGTTTTTTCTCAATGTATTTACCCCAAAGTAGTTTTAAGGACCTTTTCTTTTTTCTTTTTCTTTTTTGGTCATTTTTTTAGTCAAAATTATTTATTTTAAAAATTGTTGGGGGAGGGGGGCAAATGCCCCAGCTGCCCACACAGTTCCTACGGGCCTGATAAATGTATGTATATATATATATATATATATATATATATATATATAT